>NW_015542486.1:110904-114343 GCF_001515605.1 Sinocyclocheilus anshuiensis
CTGGCCACAATAAAAGGCCACTCTAAAATGTGCAGTTTTATCACACAGCACAATGCCACAGATGTCGCAAGTTCTGAGGGAGCGTGCAATTGGCATGCTTACTGCAGGAATGTCCACCAGAGCTGTTGCCCGTGAATTGAATGTTCATTTCTCTACCATAAGCCGTCTCCACAGGCATTTCAGAGAATTTGGCAGTACATCCAACCGGCCTCACAATCGCTTTTAAATCCCTTTTTTTTTTCATTAATTTAGGCGATTTTGGTAAATCCTTTTTTAATATTCCCTGACATTTCTGCAATCACATCATTTGTCCGGTATTTTCTGTCGACTGTTTAGAATCAGAACCAGCGATTAGTGAACGAATCACTCTTCTGAGTCGGTTCAAAACGATTCGCAGTTCAGTTTGAATGAATCATCTGACGCACTGAATCGTTTGTAGTCAGTAAATCTTTACCTACAATCATTATAAATCAAAGCAACAAATGTATCGTCAGCGATGAATATGGTCTTTATTAAATTAACTATTTTATTTCTATTTTATTAATATAGGCTACTTATGAACGTCTCTGCACTGCAGACACAATTTTTTTTAGACCTGAATACTTTCAAAACACTAACAGAACACGACAGTGTAAAGGTTCTGTGACTAATCAACTTTATTTTTAAAGCTTTCAATTAATTGTTAAAAAGTAATTGGTTTGCTACTCTACTGTAAGCTCTATTTATACAGCGCCCCATCTGTTAAAAGCAGAGCTATTCTTGTAGAGGAAGAGTCTTGTTGTGAACAATAGAGAGCGCTAATGTAACAGTTTAAGCTCGTTATTTTTTTTTATTTTTTATTTTGTTAACAACAGTGGAATACAGCTGTACGATTATTCTACATTGGAATGAAAGAATCATAAAAGATCTTTAAATCAGTGGAATCCAGTCTACCATTTGATAAAACTGGCATGTGTTTTGCTTTGTTTATATAGAATTTACCAAAAAAAAAAAAGAGTTTTGATTATATTATCCATCTCCAGTAAACCATTATCACATTCCATAAAGACCATTGAATCAGTTATCGTAACAAACTGTAAAACAAATCAAAGATAAACAGTGAAACTTGGGTCCAAAATAATTTTGTGAAAGTTCAGCTGACAAATAAGTGTAAGATTGTCCCTGACTCCTCTTTAGAAGAACCAAATAATGTACCCTTCTTTAAACTTACTAATAAAGTCATTACATGGATAATATTGATGCATTATTTTAAAATAAATATCATGTTTCTACTTCATGACAGCATTAGGAAAACCCTTTTTTCTGTGGATCTTTCTAATAAAAAAGTTATTTTATTTTTATTTTATCACTGATGGAAAGGCCATACATGAAAAGCATATAAATAGTATATATATATATATATATATGAAAAATATTATTGCTTATAGCAATTCCCAAAAATATATGAAAACAAAATGATCATTCTCATCATTTTTTCCTCTTAGCATAATCATCACTTCTGCACAGTTTCCAGTAAATTATTACTGCATAAATACCACAACTTGTATTAAATAATGCTTTCCATTTTCATTGCAGTGCATTTATTCTTAAAATTATTTACCTTATCTGTCCTCGATGGTGACAGACGAACATGACACATTCTTCACAAAACAAGATGTGATATCAAGAATAGTGGAAACTTCTCAGAAACGACTTCTAGAGCTGGAAATAATTTCTGCTGAAGCTAACACTTCTTATCTGCAGGATCACTGCATTAGTATGCAAATCAATGACTGATAGAAATCAGCGATACACAGATGCATATGCCGCTGAACACCAATCTGACATTTCATATACAGTATATGATATTTTATATTATTTCACATTCAACCAGTAATCTTTTTTTGTCAAACATCAGCATTCATAGATTATGTATATTATGTATTTTGCAGTAAAACCGTTTCACATAAAGAGGAATGCAAATTGTGAACGTACATGCTATTCACCGAAACACACACTATTCACACCTCAAGACATGCACACTCTAGCATACATTAACCACAGACGTCTAGTATAGACACATTTTCATGCACATGCTGTCTGCCAAAACAAATAAAACCACATTTGTTTCCAGGTATTAAACGAGGCCTTATGTGGAATGATTCTAATACTGTAAAAAGACACCAATATAATCTGTTTACTGCTAATATCAAAATTAAATGGCTGTCATTCTGCAGATTTTATTGCTAAAGTTTTCTGTGTGGTTTTTATTTGACCCTCAAACAAGTTTTAATATGAATGCATTGAGAGAACTGAGAGAATAAGCTGCTGGAACAAATGAAGTGGCTGTTTAAAGTCAGCGGCGGTTTTCTGTACAATATAAGTGCATGTACAATAAATGTCTGTTACATGTAGAAGAGTTTTGGGGTTGTCTAGTATAGCTGAAACACAAGTTAACATACAGGATCACAATAAGCAAATCATTTTAGAAGTTACTCAGAAAAAAAGTCTAAATTACATGAACCATGAACACCCTAAAGTCACTGCTAAAACAGTAGCTTTTAGCACAAATGAACCGCTTTCACGTTTTAAAAAGCTTTTTTGCAATAATCGCATTCCAGTGTGCATATGAACTTACTGCCTGTGATCAGAACATCATTAATGAGGAAACAGCATCACAAAGAATTGAATTAACGTTTGTGGACAACACTAGCATACACTGCATCGTCCTCCTGTTTAACACTCTGAAAGAAAACACAGAGATACAAAGAGACAAGTTGTCATAGAACCAACAATATTCATAGTAAGCAATGGCAGATTAAGTAAAATAAATTAATAAACAAGCTAGAGACTAAATGCAGAAAAGAATTTGCACAACATTGTGTGTAATCTGAATCTCACTAGGCTAGTTAGGAAGTAGTTAAACTAGCACGTTATTGATTTGGTTATCTTTGACTGATGTGATCCTCAGGTCGTAGCCATTGTAGCGGCAGTGCATTTATGTCAGGAGGACCATTTACATCCAAATGTTACTTAATTTACACAGAGCCAAACAAAATTTCCCAGGAAGGTTTGCTAAATATAAAGTGTTTGTGCAGTGAATGTGATTCAAGCCCAACAGTTGCCAACAGTTTTAAAGCAGTGGTTAAGTAATTTGCACACTTGCTTAATAAAAACCTACTTTGAAATTGTGTTGACAAACATGTTTATAGATTATTTTCAACATATTTGGGTTTTTAAATGGGTCATATGATGCGATTTCAATTTTTCCTTTCTCTTTGGAGTGTTACTGGTGCATAAAGAAGATCTGTAAAGTTGCAAAGACTAAAGTCGCAAATCCAAAGAGATATTCTTTATAAAAGTTAAGAGTGAGCCACACCTACCTAAAACGCCTCGTTCTAACACGCCCCCACATGTCTACGTCACTGTGTGGGAAGATTTGCATAACGCCGCCCAAATG
>NW_015542486.1:117809-117961 GCF_001515605.1 Sinocyclocheilus anshuiensis
TGGAGGACTGTTTCCTGATCCTGGTAGAGTAGACTACAAAGCTGTTCTGACTCTAAGACTGTAAGTACGTTTTTTATATTTAAAGAGTTTTAGTGTAGTGCAGTGTAGAGTAGGGCTTGTTGTTTGTCATTTCTCCGATCACAAATGCAGAC
>NW_015542486.1:118451-132642 GCF_001515605.1 Sinocyclocheilus anshuiensis
TGTAAAAATCGATGTGTTTCAGAAAGGCGGGGCATAGAGGAGAAACAATAATGTACAGTATGTGGACAATAATGTGTTTTTTGAACCTTAAACTGCATAAACACATTTCATTACACCAAATACACAAAATAATGTTCTTTTTAGCAACATCATATGACCCCTTTAAAAATGTGAAATAATGGTCCATCATTAATAGGTAACTGTAGGAAGCAGTGCAGGACCAATGAGTAGTACCACAATAACACTTCAGCTACCACTATTAACTAATATGGAAACAAGATTAACTAATCAGTAAGTAATAGCAGTAACAGCGAATAAATACGTATCTGTTTGGTAATTCATTGTATAACCAAATTATGTAATTTATAGAAAATAAGTTAGCAGTTTGAAAGTTGTTCTTTTCATTTTATTCTGTGGTTCTCATGGTAGCTGTATGAGACATATAAAGACCAACTGTGCCAAGAGCCTTGATGGTCACTAAAGCACGACAGGTATAAAAGATCTCACCGCTCTTTGTGCGTTTCTCTTGTGGAACATTGGATCAGTGTAAGTGATCTCTTCTGTACGAGTCTGGACTGTTTTAACAATAATAACAGATGCATTAAAACAACAAATCTTAACTTATTTTCTTTATAAAAATGTTTTATTTCATGTTTATTTCTAAAGTATATCCTTATTAAATACTTTTTTAAATACTTATTTTCACAGCATCAGTAGATAACACTTGCCTTCTTGATCTGTTTTTCTGTGTTTCTTGTAGATCCAGTAGATCCCGACTGCAGCTACGATCAACAGAGATCCAGCAGCAGCAGAGATCAACACTATCAGAGAGACTGAGCCTGGAAAATGAGAAGGAAACTGTGAGCCTGGTGCTATAATGCTGAAGAGAGCCATTAGTGTGAGTGAATGTGTCTGTCTATAACATCATAATTATTATCAATAAACATCAGCTCAGCTGAGTGAAGATCCGTTCACACCAAGAACGGTAACTATTACGATGACTATAACGATAATAACTATATTAGCATTCAAACTAACACATGATAACATTTTGCTTAGGTGTGCACTGCCGTTAGGCTGTCTGCTGCTAATGCTAATGGATTATGATTGGCTGTCAATGTCTTTGTAGTTCATTAGCTGGAAAAAAAATCATTCTGAATTGATTTCAATTACATTTTTCCATTCTGTGTGAAGATGTAGTCGCATATAAGTCTTGAAGTTGTGACCATTTTGGTCGCATATTCTCCTAAAATGTAATCTATTTGACCTGAAAAGTAAATTTGGGCGAATTTGTGCAAGTGCAAATAATTGTTGTGGAGCGATCTGTTTTCATTTCTCTAGAAAATGTTCACAAACATGCATTCTTAGAGCTAGTAACTGTCAGGAAGACAATTTCTTTTACTGGCTTAAGAAAAAGAGCTCAAGAATGAGTTAAAGAGAAGGCTACTAATGCTTAAAATTGGTTCAGCTACATATAATGTCGAATTCTGACAAGCATACTCAGTGCAGTGTCTTTACTATGTGATATGTAGAGGGCACCCAGTGTAATGAAGTGAAACTGATCCCATGGGGACAGGAATGGATGAAGATGAGCTAGCTGAGGTCCAAGGCAAAAGTGTGGATTTGCCAATTGAACTTGATTCTGTGATATAAGGACAGAGATTGTGCAGTGCCATGTGTTCAGTTTATGCCTTGCAGTTAGCAGTTGACAATGCATTGAATGAGCAATCTTGTGATTTCTAAAGCAAGCTGTTTTGCAAAAAAAGGTTAAGCACACTGAACACTGTGCGCTCTCTGATAGCTTTATGAGCACTTTTCAGTATGGTCGCATGTCTGGCAAGTGTTTTATAATGGCACCCACTGAAGAAGTGTGTTTTTATAGGAGTTTGCAGTGGTCAGTGGTGTTTATATACATATGGGCACCAGCACTCACTCTGACAGAGGAACTGTTCACTGGTCATGTTGAGCCATCTTCAAATCACCACATTCGACAAATTCAGAATGTTTTAATTTTTTTATTTTGTTTTGCTCATTAATAATTCTGAATGGATCCATACATATTTATATACAGTCAGGTTAAGGCGACTGTTATAGTGGTCTGTTGGCATCTCCGTGTGGTCATGTTTGGTATTGCAGCTTGACTTTTAGTTATCGAAACTGCTCTAAATAAATTTGACATTTTTTTACTAAAGTTTTTACTCTTGCACTGTGTACATAAATTGTAAATTATGAAAATTACTATTTTTATTTATCTTGAAAAATTCTTGCAAAAAATCAAGCGTAGCATCAGTTCTGGCAGGTCACGTTTGTCAAGCTCACATCACCTGACTCTCAGCTGATCCACGTCTACCTATAGGGATACGACACCTATCACAGCATCCATATGTAAGGTCAAAGCCCCCTCTGTCCAATTCGGATCATAATGTTCTACATCTGATTCCTTCTTATAGGTCCGTTTTTAAGGCATGTAAACCAGAGTACAAAACAGTTAATATACGGACAGAAGATTCTATGGAAACACTTAAGGGCTCTTTTTTTTTGTGCACAGATTGGTCCATATTTCACCTATTAGAGCTTGATGAGGCCACTGAAACAATAAGTGATTACATTAACTTTTGTGTAGACAATGTGGTAGAAAAAAAGGATGTTGTTGTTTATCCTAACAACAAGCCATATATTACAAAGGACATTAAAGAGTGTGTAAATAATAAAAAGCTGGCATTTAGGAACAGGGATAAGGTAGGACTATTAGTGGCACAGAAATAATTAAAATATAATTTGAAAAAAGCAAAGGAACAGCACAAGCAAGCTATGGAACACAGTTTTTATAATTCTAACACAAGAAAATTTTGGGAAACAATGAAATTGGTTACTAACATGAACCCTGCTAAGAAACATATTACAGGCAACCTACAAAGAGCAAATGAGCTAAATGAATTTTATTTGAGATTTCAGGCACAAAATGACTTCGAGGAATGTCATAGCATATTACAACCATTGCCTGATACCAAAGATACCCCCTGGGTAGAAGTAGACCCACGTGATGTGCAGCACCTTTTCAGGTGCTTGCGCACCAACAAGGCTACTGGGCCAGATGGGTTAGCAGCTTTTTTTTTTTTAAACTGTGCTGAAGAGCTTGCAATAGCTTGGTGTCCCTTATTTCAGCGATCTCTTGATACCCACACTGTGCCAGCTCTGTGGAAAAAGTCATACATAACACCAATTCCTAAAAAACCTGGTGCTAGAGCAAATAATGATTTTCGTCCTGTGGCTTTGACTTCAAATGTCATGAAGTGTTTTGAGAAATTTGTAATCTCATTGCTGGGAAAAGAAGTAGAGCCACTATTAGACACCTGTCAGTTTGCCTATAGGCAGAACAGGAGTACTGAGTATGCTGTTCTTAGCATTGTTTATCTTGTGTCTAAGCATCTTGAGAACACTAAAGCCTATGCTCGTATTTTATTTGTTGATTTTAGTTCAGCACTTAATACAGTGCAGACACATTTGCTTTTAGAGAAGCTGTATGGCATGGGTGTCAGTACTCTTTTAATCAAATGGTTTTATTCTTTTGTAAGTAACAGAACTCAGCAGGTTAGGGTCAATGGGACACTTTCTGAGGTCAGATATAGTAGCACAGGAGTGCCACAAGGTTGTGTTTCATCGCCTGTGCTTTTTGCTTTATACACGAATGACTGCAGGAGCACATATATTAATAATTATATTATGAAATATGCTGATGACACTGTCATTTTGAGTCTCTTACACAAAGATATGGACCTATCATCCTACCACAGTGAAATAGATACTTTCATTCAGTGGTGTGACAAGAACTGTCTTGTGCTAAATGTAAATAAGACACAAGAAATGGTCCTTGACCCAAGAAGTGTATCTGAACACAAGCCTGTGATCATTAAAGACACAGTGATACAGCAAGTGACATCTTACAGATACCTGGGGTTTTATATGGACAATGTTCTTTGTTGGAAGACACACATTGACAGTCTGTGCACACGACTACAACAGAGGCTTTATTTTTTAAGAAGGCTGAGACTGTATGGGGTGGGTAGCAATATCTTGCTTGTTTTTTACCAAGCCACGCTTGAAAGTCTTATTCGCTACGGAATTACAGTCTGGTTTGGAAACTTGTCTGTTCAACTGAAAAACACACTGGCTCATATTCACAAAACAGCTATGAAAATCCTAGGAATAAAACAATATGAGCCCATGCAGACTTTATATGAACAGGCAGTGATGAGAAGAGCAATAAGTATCCGTACTGATTCCAAACATCCTCTTTTCAGCGAATACCAGTCATTACCATCGGGAAAGAGACTAAGAATGCCAATGTGTAAAACTAATAGACTGAAGCTTTCATTTGTTCCTGCCTCGATAAAAATGCTGAATTTTACCAAAAACAAACTATTAGACACCTGTCAGTTTGTCTATAGGCAGAACAGGAGCACGGAGGATGCTGTTCTTAGCATTGTTCATCTTGTGTCTAAGTATCTTGAGAACACTAAAGCCTATGCTCGTATTTTATTTTTTGATTTTAGTTCAGCATTTAATACAGTGCAGACACATTTGCTTTTAGAGAAGCTGCATGGCATGGGTGTCAGTACTCTTTTAATCAAATGGTTTTATTATTTTTTAAGTAACAGAACTCAGCAGGTTAGGGTCAATGGGACACTTTCTGAGGTCAGATATAGTAGCACAGGAGTGCCACAAGGTTGTGTTTCATCGCCTGTGCTTTTTGCTTTATACACGAATGACTGCAGGAGCACATATATTAATAATTATATTATGAGTCTTTTACACAAAGATATGGACCTATCATCCTACCACAGTGAAATAGATACTTTCATTCAGTGGTGTGACAAGAACTGTCTTGTGCTAAATGTAAATAAGACACAAGAAATGGTCCTTGACCCAAGAAGTGTATCTGAACACAAGCCTGTGATCATTAAAGACACAGTGATACAGCAAGTGACATCTTACAGATACCTGGGGTTTTATATGGACAATGTTCTTTGTTGGAAGACACACATTGACAGTCTGTGCACACGACTACAACAGAGGCTTTATTTTTTAAGAAGGCTGAGACTGTATGGGGTGGGTAGCAATATCTTGCTTGTTTTTTACCAAGCCACGCTTGAAAGTCTTATTCGCTACGGAATTACAGTCTGGTTTGGAAACTTGTCTGTTCAACTGAAAAACAAACTGGCTCATATTCACAAAACAGCTATGAAAATCATAGGAATAAAACAATATGAGCCCATACAGACTTTATATGAACAGGCAGTGATGAGAAGAGCATTAAGTATCAGTACTGATTCCAAACATCCTCTTTTTAGCGAATACCAGTCATTACCATCGGGAAAGAGACTAAGAATGCCAATGTGTAAAACCAATAGACTGAAGCTTTCATTTGTTCCTGCCTCGATAAAAATGCTGAATTTTACCAAAAACAATGCCCATATAGCATATTAGCACTTTATTGTGTTTTGCACTGTATGTATTTTGCATTTTATACTAATACATTGTTGTTGTTGTTTTTTTTAATTATTATAATTTTTTTAATCTTTTTTATTTATTGTTTTTGTCTGTTCAGAACAACACTGTAGCACTTTGCCCAAGACAAATTTCCTTTCGGGGACAAATAAAGTTTATCCTTATCCTTATCAGGAGCTTTCGCATTGCTCAATAGTTAATTACTCTCCTCCATCCCCAGCTCCTCCTCTCATCGTGTCAAGATTCAATCTTCTGATTCTCCTTTGAATCAGACTAATTTCTAAAATATGTACATTAAATTAATGAATGTTAATGATATCTGCAATACATTTATGTTGGTTCTGTTCTGTTTACCGTATAGGGGTTATTACTGCTCTCCCTGCTCTCATCCATGCTAGGCTGCATGGATGCGCAGGGAGTTCTTGCCCAGAAGAGAATCATACCACCAATCCAAACTGTATGCCAATTGTCACTACTGTCTTTGATGATAGTGGTCCTGACAGAAATATAGTTCTGTCAGGACCACTATCGTCAAAATGATAGATACTTAGCATAAAGTTTGGTTTGGCGGTATGGTTCTGTTCTGGGCAAAAAACTCCCTGCCCATCCATGCAGCCTGTCATGAATGAGCTGGGAGAGCAGCAATAATAACTCCCCTAGGGTTAACAGAACAGAACAAGGCAGATATCATGAATGTACTTAATGATATTTTAAGTGTAACACTTTATTCAAGATAAAGGAGTCTGATTAGCAAGGAATATCAGAAAGCCAAGTCCTGACTGTGGCGAAAGGAGGAGCTGGGGAGGGTAATTTGCTCCTGAGCAAGCTGAAAAGCTGCTGAATAATACTGAATAGAGCTTATAAAGGAATGCCACGATAGGTGTCGTATTCCTATAGGTAGATGTGATCAGCTGAGAATCAGCTGATGCAAGCTTGACTCACGTGACCTGCCAGAACTAACGCTAACGCTTAATTTATGTGAGAATCATTCTCAAACTTAATCTTAAACTTGGTAAAACAATTATCTTTATTTAAAATGTTTCAAGTCTTAATATTTTCCTTTTGTTATACTGGGATAAATCATACTGGGATGTATGCTAAAATTGTTGGACGTGGCACCTCACCTAGAAAATTTTCCATCAGCGGCCACTGTCATCCATTAAAGAACTACATTTAAGTGAGAAATGTAGCTATAATTTTGTGTAGGCTGTCAATGAAGGTACAGAAACTTCTGATTTCTTTACAATTAGACCTATCTTTATTTTTGTTCCGAAGATGATTTAAGTTCTTACGGGTTTGGAACAACATGAGGTTGATTAATTAATGACAAAACATACTGACAGAAAGCAGGTCAGTATGTTTTTTTTTAGGCTGTTAATTCTTTGTTTTGTGTCTCATCTTACAGAAGATGAAGTCTCTAAACTTATCCTCTCCAGCCACCCTACCACCTGCCTTCTAGACCCAATCCCCCACGTCTCCTACAAGCTATTTCTCCTGCACTTCTGCCTTCACTCACACACATCATCAACACATCTCTTCTCACAGGCATTTTCCCACTCCATGCAAGCAGGCTCGGGTAACCCCACTTAAAAAATCGACACTAGACGCCTCACTTGTTGAAAGCTACAGGCCCGTGTCTCTCCTCCCTTTCATAGCAAAATCACTTGAACACGTTGTGTTCAACCAAGTGTCCTGCTTCCTTTCACAGAACAGTCTGCTGGCCAATAACCAATCTGGATTTAAAAGTGGGCATTCAACTGAAACCGCCTTGCTGTCAGTCACTGAAACACTACGGAGTACAAGAGCTGAGTCCAAATCTTCTGTTCTTATTCTGCTAGATCTATCTGCTGTGTTTGACACTGTAAATCATCAAATCATTTGTCCATGCTCTCATCGCTGGGCATCACCGGAACTGCACGCCACTGGTTTGAGTCTTACCTCACAGATAGGTCCTTCAGGGTGACTTGGGGAGGAGAGGTATCCAGATCACATCAACTGATCACTGGGGTTCCTCAGGGATCAGTTATTGGACCCCTCCTCTTCTCTAAATACACTTAATCACTGGGACCCATCATTCAGGCACGTGGTTTTCCCTACCATTGTTATGCTGATGACATGCAGCTCTGATCCAACGGTACCTGCACGCATCTCAGACTGCCTGACAGACATCTTGATCATGCAGGTTTGCACTACACATCAGGAAGATTCCTTCACAGAACAGAGTCCTAACAGAACATGCAACACAACTTCTTGTCCATGCCCTTGCCATTTCTTGGCTGGACTATTGCAATGCTCTTCTGGCTGGACTTACAACATGTGCAATCAGACCTCTGCAACTGATTCAGAATGCAGCAGCACGTCTTTTTTTTTTTCAATGAACCCAAGAAAGCCAATGTCACACTGCTTCTCATCTCACTGGCTTCCAGTTGCGAATCGCATCAAGATCAAGACATTGGTGTTTTCCTACAGAACATCCATGGTCTATGCACCCTCCTACCTCCGCTCTCTCCTATGCGTATATATCCTCTTCAGAAGCTTGCGGTCAGTAAACGAGTAGCGGCTCGTGGTTCCATCGCAGAGAGGCACAAAATCACTCTCAAGGATGTTTTCTTTCACCGTACCCTGTTGGTGGAATGACCTACCTAACTCCATCCGGACAGCCAAATCCCTCTCAATTTTCAAGACACAACTGAAAACTGATCTCTTCCATTGAAAAACAAAAAAACAAAAAAACAAGCTTTGTGTATGGAGGTGATGTGGGCGTTTACATGTTGCACGTCTCACATGGATGATTGTAATATGAAAAGCGAATGTAGCTCATGGGTGTGATCACATTACAGATAATGAGCTCAAATGGGAAAAACTGTACACCGTGTTGATTTCATACAGATTACTTTATCACAGAATATTTATCGATATGATTTACATAATTTAAAAGTAGTCATTTCAAATTTTCAAGAAAAACATAAGTTTTTCAGCCTGGTTCTCATATGAGAACCTGGAGATTTGGTTTGGTCCTCACACAGTGGCACATGGTGTGACCCATCAAATATAACTATAAAAAATAAATTAATAATAGTGATAATATTGCACTTTATTTAGTTTGTTTTAAATAAAATAATAAACTAAATAATAAAGTGTGATAATACTATTTTATTTTAAAATAAAAAGGGAGTATTAAATACAAATACAATTATTTTGTAGTAAACTTAAAAATAAAACGCTAATATTTTTATTATTATTATTTTAAATATTTTATTATTATTATTTTAATTTGAACCTTAATTATTATTTTTAATTTGAATTATTTAAATTTTTCATTTTTAAACTTAAAATCAGCAAGCTTTTATTTTGGCGGGCTGCCGGCAAGTAAGTATATGCGCTTCCGGGTTTAGCACTGCCGATTGTAGAGCGTCAGTGAATGAAATGTCACAGTTTTGCATTGTGCTTTGAAAACGTTAGCGGGTAGCCTAGATTTATGCTTTCAGTTTGAATATAAATCTTATATAGTACATTCCGGGTTTAGCACTGCCGATTGTAGAGCGTCAGTGAATGAAATGTCACAGTTTTGCATTGTGCTTTGAAAACGTTAGCCTACATTTATGCTTTCAGTTTGAATATAAATTTTATACAGTACAGTTTGTCGATCTAAAATGGTAATTGTGCATTAACAGCTGTCAACCATGGCTGCGTTTCCCAAAAGCATTGTAAGCCTAAGTTGATCGTAGCTCCATAGGTGGCAATGGGTCTATGATGTATTTAGGCTTACGATCCATTTGGGAAACGCAGCCCATGTCGGTACACAAACGCACGCTCTGAACTCATTTACACAGCGCATTTCTTAGTTTGGTCGCGCATGCGGACCTGCGGACCACTTATGTGCAGCCCTGTCTATAGACATATTTCTCATGTCTTTGTGTAAAGTATTTGCTGAGTTTTGGTTCATTTGTATCAGACAGAGAAGACAGAAAGCGCACCCTGTTTTTATTTCTTTATTTTAAAAAAGCACAAAGTTCTGTTGCTATTGTGAGTGTAGAGAAATAAAAGTAGACACTTAACAGTTTCGAATGATGTATAACACTTATCAGTGTGACCAAAATGGACCGAGTATTTTTAGTGTCTTTCGCACTGATCAGAAAAAAAGTGAGCTGGATGCGCTGGCGTGACCCTGGGGTCTGAGGGGGGTTTTGGGCCCTTGAGAAGTTTTGACATGTCCTGACATTTTTTTACTTTTTTCAGTTTCTTCTAAACATATTAATGGTTAAGTATGATAACACTGTATTCAGCACAAAAGTGGCTACAATAATATGTAATTAGCATGTATGTACAAGTTTGTATTTTTGAGAAAACAATGTTGATGCATGGTCAGTGAAAAACTAAATATTTTAAGTGACTAAAATTAGGTCATAAAACACATACTGAACATTTGTTCACAAGACTTTTGGGAACTGGATGTGGCAGACTAGAGTTTTTGCTACAAAATAAGGTGAAAATCATCCTGCTTACTCATTCACAGAAAACAATATATCGATTTAACTTCTGTAAGACACAGCCATATGCAAGGAAGTGACAGAGAATACAATAAAAGTTGATCAATGAATAGTGAATGAATATTAATGTGATTTGCACCTCAAAGACAAAGGATCCTCCCCTAATGGGCCCAACATTGTGGAATGTGACTAAGAGTTGAATCGTGTTCTTCTTCTGAGGTAAATACAAGGCTTATTCCTCACAGCGCATCTTCTTCCAAAAACGAAAAGTAGCCTAGATGAACTTGAATCCTGTTGTGTGTGTTTACATGTTTGCGTGGCTAACAGATGATTACCGCATGAATAGTGCACTGCGCATGGGTGTGACCACATTACTATTATAATGAGCTCAGACAGTTCATTTTTGTGATGTGCTTCAGAAAGAAGTTCATGCAGACCGAGACGACAGAAAGCGCACCCTGTTTGTTGTTTTTGTGAGTGTTCACAGATAAAAGTAGACACCAGTTTCCAATGATGTATAACACTTATCTTTATGACCAAAATCGAAGGAGTATTTTGAGTCTCTTTTGTACTGATAAGAAAACAAGCGAGGTGGTTCCGCTGATGTGACCGCCACGCCCCTGGGGGTTAAGCAGTCGGCTCTTTTGTGAGCTATAGCGGCTTCCCCCACTTTTAGGGTTATTTAGTAGTTAGCCATTTCTCTTACAAAGGTTGAAGCTGCCTTCCCCTGATAGTGGGTCCCTTAATAAGCAGCTTCCTAAGGTCTTTAAGTCGCAGCTGCCTTCCCCATGGTTGGGGTCCTTAAGCAGTTGGTTCCTTCATGAGTCATTGCCTCCCTCTAAGTTCCCTCAAGTAGCAACTCCCTGAAGTTGTGAAGTTTAACTTCTTACCCCAGTGCTCCCTTAATCAGGAAGTTCCTTCACAAGTATTTAGTGGAGCTTCTTCACTCCTAAGGGGGTTTCCTTTCAGTAGGAACCACCCTAATACCAACAACCTTTAGTGTTGGGAAGCTCCTTTGTGTGTTACCAAAGTGCACACTTTCCCCAGATATTTCCGAACTCATTATATAGGTTTGATATTAAGATTTTATCATGATAGACACCGATTTAACTGCGGTGACACACAACATGCCTGTATGTTAAAATTAAATAAAACCACTTCTCATAAAGAACAAGAATATGGTCTTCTTATTTATGAAATACCAATGGTAATATAGGCTAATTATGCATTCTTTATAGCAACTTGTTTACCATATTCTTCATTCTTTCAAGCAGACATATTTATTTCTATAAATACATTTAGATTAATCTTTAGGGCTACTAAAGTTTTTCAGTCAAGAGCAGTGAGTGATTTTCTGTCTTTGTTGTTGCTTGATTAACATCAATGACTCCAACAATAGCAACTAAATTAGGCTGCTGTCCCTTTAAAACCGAATGCACAGCTGCAATGGATGCAATGTACTGATACACGTTCTCCCTACTGTTTACGTTCACTTAAGACATAATCAACTGTGTTTACGTGAATACTTGTCAAAACTGACAATTTGACATCATTTTGTGTGTAATTCTCCATTCATGCGATGAGAAAGAGTACTCTGAATCTCTTCCCAAATCGTCCCTCCCCAACATTTCGTCTCGTTTTTATTCGTTGCCGAAAATGTCAATAGATTTTCGTCATAGTTTTTGTCATTCAAAAACAGTTTTAGTTCGTTATCATCTCGTTGTCGTCGGTGAAAAAAATGTTAACACTAATTTACAAACAAATTAACACTAATACAAACAAGGTAAGTTAATGAAACACAGCTGAACTCAAGAACTAATCATATCAGTAACCATGACAACAAATGAAGAGCAGGAAAATCAAACAAAGGAACACAGGAACAACAGAATACAGACAAAGTCAATGAAACCGAAACTAACTGAAAGTAACTTTGACACAAATAAATAAATGTTAATATCAGCTGCTGTACCTGAACATGTGTGACAGAGTTGAGTGATGTCCAGATGTGTGGTCTGGTTGCTGATGGGATTGTTGAGCACACAGCTGTAGCTGTTTTTATCCTGATATTCCACCTCCAGAGGTAGAGAGAGACTGATGCTGAGATCAGACACACTGATGCTGGACAATAAACTGTTTCCTTTGTACCAGGAGAGAGTCACATGACCCACATTCACCACTGAACACAACAATGAACAATTCTGCTGTGATGATGATGATGATAAACATTGTGAAGAGTCTCTGCTGATGGCAGGAACAGGCGGAGAAGCTGGAAACCATGACAAAATAAACAGAAATATGGATAAAATGTAGCTTCAAGCAGCAGTTATAAGGCCATGTATGAACTACATTACACAAAGCACAATGCAGAGAATAAAATGAAGGAAGATCTTTAGTCTCCATATGAGATTCAAACCCACAACCTTGTGATTAGAAGCCAAGGGCTATCCACAGAGCCATACTTTCAACAACTTATGTACATTGGCAAACTGGCATTAATAGTTGAGACAAAAAAATGAGTGATATACTGCTGTTGCTTTTGCATGTTTTGAATTAATACAATCATTTTGATACCTGTTGCACAGTACAGGCTTCAGGCTCAGGACAAGGTGGCAATAAAACCTACTAAGTTTCATTTTAATGCAGGTTCCGAAGAAAGAAATCTTTCAGAAATCTTAATTTTTAAGGCCCTATATTATTCAGTCCCAGAGATATCAGGATCTTTGTGCACCTCCATGTCTAAACCCATTTTCAATTGTCAAAAACCAAATGTGATTTTTGTGTTTATCCAGTGATGAGTGTTGACATTGCAAATATGTAAGTAATAACGGTAACCCAGGGTTTAGGAATGTACATTGTGACACATGCATCAGACTATGAATAACCAGGAATTAATCATTAACTAAAATAAGATTACCCAGGATCCCATTTACACAGGGTTTAGGAATTACTTAGTGTGATTTTTAGAGTTTCTGAAATTTGGTTGATCTGACATGGGAATGACCCTATTGAAATTGAACAAGCACCCCTCTAATCTAATTACAACAATATATATGCCAAATCTGTGATATGTAATAGTGAGCTGTAATTGTCTACTCACCATAGACAGTAACATTGAATCTGTATCTAGCCACTTAAGCTCGGGGCGTTTTTTGGTATTTTCGCCTAAATTTAACATACTCAAATTCAAATGTTTACCCTGCACACATACAATGGAGGAAATGAAAAAAAAATGGTTTCATTGTAAAGAAAACCCTTTGAACTACAAAATATGAGTGTAATTCTTTATAAATAACATTATATACTTTTCAAATATTACTATAAACACAAAAAAAACATAGGCGCTTTTGGAGTTTTAAAACTAAGTATTTTTTTGAAAACACATACTGGAAGTGAGAGAAAAGTGTTTATTGTGTTTGAAATATGGATATTTTTCTTATAAAAACACATGGATTCGCTACAGGAGGCCTTTATTCACCCCCCGGAGCCGTGTGAGACACATTTTATTACGGATGCGTGTGCTTTTTTTAACGTGTTTTGGGCTGTTAAAGAGAAACACCCACCCACTACAATGATAGAGCTTAGAAGTGCCAGGACAATTTTTAATATAACTCCGATGGGATTCGTCTGAAAGAAGAAAGTCGTATACACCTAGGATGACAAAAGTCGGGAATGTTGAGACTCTGTCGAGTTCTGATGCCTTTCTCCCCTCCGCGTCTCTCCAGCACAGCAGTGTAGCACACATTGATCTGCACATCAGAGTGTGTCTGAACCCCGAACGTTATCAGGAAGGCTATTCCAGAGTTCATACATCCATGACTCATGAGCTACCATGTAATTTAGCTAAAGTTTATAAGGAAGTATAATGGGCATACAGGCTAACTTAATGGAGAAACGACAGCTGAATACAGTAAAATTAATAACGTTATCAGAATCAGCACATTGATATGCAAATCAGGCGTTAAGTAATTAAAATGCGCTAATTTGCATACATTTGACACAAGGCATTGCAGATGAATAAGATAAACAAAATAACTAAATATGTGACCCTGGACCACAAAACCAGTCATAAGGGTCATTTTTGTTTTATTTGAGATTTATACATTATCTGAAAGCTGAATAAATAATCTTTCCATTGATGTATGGTTTGTTAGGATAGGACAATATTTGGCCGAGATACAACTATTTGAAAATCC
>NW_015542486.1:132683-134109 GCF_001515605.1 Sinocyclocheilus anshuiensis
AACAAAATAACTAAATATGTGACCCTGGACCACAAAACCAGTCATAAGGGTCATTTTTGTTTTATTTGAGATTTATACATTATCTGAAAGCTGAATAAATAATCTTTCCATTGATGTATGGTTTGTTAGGATGGGACAATATGTGGCTAAGATACAACTATTTGAAAATCTGTAATCTGAGGGTGCAAAAAAAATTTAAATATTGAGAAAATCGCCTTTAAAATTGTCCAAATGACATTCTTAGCAATGCATATTACTAATGAAAAATTAAGTTTTGATATATTTACAGTAGGTAATTTACTAAATATCTTCATGGAACATGATCTTAATCCTAATGATTTTTGGCATGAAAGAAAAACCGATCATTTTGACCCATACAATGTATTGTTGGCTATTGCTACAAATATACCCGTGCTACTTACGACTGGTTTTGTACTCCAGGGTCACATATACTTGAAACTAGTAGCATAGAAAACATGCACAATGTGGCTTAGTTTTCTTTGTTGTTGCCTGTTCTTGTGATTAAAATTAGTGAATGTTAAAGACCATGGTCTCTATGTGAACTGATTCTTTTGTAGACATCTGTTGAAAATGAAACAACATGAAACAATTGGGTGAATGCGAGGGAATTAAAATAAATTGGTAAGTAAGTCAGAGTTGTGTTAATATATTTAACGTTTTGTTTAGGAAAAAATTAAAATAAATATGAGAAGTGCCCTGATCATGCTTGAACACAGAACACTGATCATGCTTGAAAGGACCTATATAAGGAAGGCTATGTAAATGAAGTATAAACATTTTTAAAGTCATAAATATGAGAAGTGCCCTGATCATGCTTGAACACAGAACACTGATCATGCTTGAAAGGACCTATTTAATCTATTCAGATCTAAATACAACTATAAACTATACAAAGCATAAACAATATTCAGTGATGAGAATAATACGATTAATCAAAGTACAGTATAAAACAAATGATACCTATCATCTTGGTGATTTTATTGATAACTGTATTTGAAATTAAATCCTTGTATATATTTTAATCTTTACAGAACTTGAAGATATGTCATAATATGTATGATATCTGCTTCTTGTCTCCTCCTCTTATGGATCTGATGTCATAAACCAGAACAGCCACAGCAGCCACACCCACCAGAGCAGAGATGACCAATCGAATCACAGCTTCAGTAAAACCGCAACAATAGATGTGGACTTCTGGGGAAAAACCAATGGTAAAACAGAACTGTGGTTTCCAATAAGCTGACGTTAGTCCCTGTGAGGAACTCAAAACTTAAAAGGTTACTCCACCCCAAAATGAGAATTTTGTCATTAATCACTTACCCCCATGTCGTTCCAAACCCGTAAAAGCTTTGTTTGTTTTCCAAACACAATTTAAGATATTTTGGATGAAAACCAGGAGGCTTGT
>NW_015542486.1:136787-140742 GCF_001515605.1 Sinocyclocheilus anshuiensis
ACAAAAGAAAAAAAAAATGACTTTATTCAACAATTCGTCTCCTCTGTGTCTCTCCATATCACCGTAGTGCCATTTTGGAGAATATGTGCTGAACTCAAACTGCGTACGCGACACAAGGATACATTTTCTACGTGTATTTACGCTTTGATTTGAACGAAAACAGCCATCTGTGCAGCGCAGCTTACACAGAAGAGCGTACACTGCTTGCTTTCAGCTCATATTCTCCAAAATGGCGTTACGGTTATGCGGACAGACACAGAGGAGATGAATTGTTGAATAAAGTCGTTATTTTTGTTTTCTTCGCGTACTGAGAAGAGTTTCTGCTGATGACAGGAACAGGCAGACGAGCTGCAAACATGAGAGAATATGGATAAAAACAATGCCATTTGATCAATCATTTTTGTAATGTAATTAAATCATGATCTCTACTCACCACAGACAGAAACGTTGAATGTTTTTGATGTCAGTTTCAGTCCACTAATCTCTAGTTCATAGAGTCCAGCATGTTCAGTTGTGATGTTTGTGATGGCCAGAGATCCAGTTTTATCATTCAGCTGCAGTCTGTCTCTGAATCTCCCATCAGGACCATTAAATGTGTTTAAGATTCCAACCTCTCTGTTGATTTGAGCTATGGGAGATTTTTCAACTCCAAATTTCCACAGTATGTCGTCGTTTTCATGTATTTCAGTAACATCAGTGTGTAGAGTGAAAGAATTTCCCACAATCACTGACACTGATTGCATTTCATTTGTTTCAGCCCCAAACACACCTGAACAACAAGAACAGGGCCAGATTTTACACAGATTGCAGCTCTTGTTGGTTTACAAAGCCTAGATCATTTCCATGACTGTTCATGTTTAAAAAAAACTGCTGGAGAGGATTTTTATGTTTATTAGTTACTCAGTTTATCTGCAATGTAAGAAATAAATTCAGAGAAATTGAAATTCACTAATTCAGTAATTTTCATTATGACTATGGGACCCAGAACACTTAAATAGAGAAACAAGCACAAACCTGAAACCTTGCAGATTTTACAATAATATATTTGTTAAGAACTGTAAATGAAAATCATGCCAACTTTATGACCATATGATATTAAAGCCGTGAAAATATATTTGTAACTTACCAATCAGATGCCACACAGAGAACAAAACAAGCGTGTGAAACATTTTGTTCAGTTGTTCAGTGAAAAGTCTAATTTAATCCACCAAAAACACTCAGCTTGTGTGAATCCTCCCCCCAACAGAGTTTGACCCTCCTACTTCCCACAAACACACAGTGCTCTTTGAATGCATTATAGTTATATATAATTGCTCATCTGGCTCTTATTGTATCTTCATCTGTTCTTAATGGTGGAAAACATTCTTTGTTTTCATCATTTAACATTAATAATGTTTGAAAGGAATTACTCGATATGTTAAATATGTGGAATATTGTGTAAATCTTCCTAGATTTCATGGTAAAATAAAGCTTAATGATTTGAAGTGGCTGAAATAATTAAATGCTCTAAAATGTTGAGAATGGAAAAAGAAACAAGCACAAAAAAAAACAGTTAAAACAGTCTCCCATCTCACATCACCAGTTTTAGTGAAGTAACTGGCACTAGCAGCTCATCTGAGTCAAACTGAAACCTGCTGTGGTCTGTTTTCTCTGTTTTTCCATCCACGTGGTTTGACCGGTGGATGTTTGAACTTGTAGGTGTGAGTTGCCATTTAGAGTATGTGTGTTTAGTTTGCACAGGTGAAGAGCTTCCTGTTCTGCTGTTATGAATCTCACAGTCTGAAAGAACGAAGTAGGCTAGCCTACTGAATCAGTCCATCAAAACTGATGTTTGAAAACCAGTCAAATGAGACCTATAGGTCAGAGGTTAAACAAGATTATTATTCATTATGTATTACTGAAGACACACAGACTGGCAGCTGGCAAGAAGACTAGAATATGAAACCACAATGGTGCACTAGACTTTTTTTTTTTTTTTTACTGAAATGCAACTTTGATATGGGGAAACGACCAATGAAAATTTCATAGCAAGTGTTGAAATAATAGAGATATTAAACATAATAGAAAAATAATTTTCCAAAGATTGGTTTGAAAAGGACATACTAATTATAAAGAGGTTCGTTCATTTTAACATATACAGACATTTGGAACCGTTTTGGTAATTACATTAATTTGACAAAGTTATGAAATCCACTCAGAGTATACTTAACTTTTAAGGTCACATTTTAGGAACTGATAGCCTAATACACATAAAAATAAGATTGTATAGTTTTTATCCATTCAGAAGGTGTATTAGAAAGTAACAATAAACCTATTGGATATTGTAGAGGCAATACTACTCCCCCTTGTGTCATATATTGGAAAAAAAATAATAAGAAATATTGAAAATGTGTGTGGAATCGATGTAACAAATACTTTATAATTATTAAAATGAAAGCTAAATGGAGGTTACTTTCAAAAAATATTCAGAGAATATACTCTGTTAAAGATTAAATTATCAAAAAAAAAATCAATGTATCTTTTGTAAAAATGAATCAAAACATTATCCTATCTATTCTGGAACTGCCATCTTGTTAAAAACAATTCTGTAGTGATGTCTCTGAATTTGAATGAAAAAAGGGGTTCTAGCCTCAGCCTTGAAGAAATTTGTTTTAATGTTTAAAAAAATATATTTTCTTTTTCTTTTTTTTAATAGCTCTATTTTGTTATATTTTTAACAAAATGACAAACATGTCAGTCTCATTTTATGGTAGCCTACATTTCTTTGTTCTTTGTTCTACAGTTGAAATGTTCAGAAAAGATTGTTTAATTTTGAATTATTTCTGACAGAGTTAGAATCGTATGTTATTTGTAAAAGCTAAAACAATAATGTTTATAGAAACCCCTGGATATAATCTTTTCCTTTTGACTTCCACTTCCCGAGAATCCCGGAAATGAGAAAGGGACCATGTATTTTTTTTTATTTTTTATTTTTTTATTGCAAGAAACACATATACAATAAGGCAATACAAGATCGTAAGAAGATCCTCAAGAACAGCGCACCAATCCAAATGAAAGAAAAAAAAACATGAAGAGAGAAAAGAAAGAAAGAAAAATAATTACACAATAGGGTCTTCTAATAACTTAAATTTCTGCAATAAACCAGACAGTCTTCTTCCAGATTTACATTTTAACAGTCTTACAGATTTACAGTACATCCAAAATTCCTTTTGAAATTAAATTCAACACCTTTTGACAGTTCGGCTATCATTACCGTATTCTGCCTTAGTTGCGTCCCGAAACCCTCCATCATGGTTGTCAGATTATTTATCGCGTCAAGAATGGCGGCGTTGGAAACCTCAGGCTGACCATCCCCTTTTACTTTTTTTTGAGGTACACGAATTTTAATAGGTGTAGATTCCAACGGTCTCCTTACACTTACTGATTGAGTTTCCATCATCTCTTCAACAACAGGGGCAGCGTAGTCGTGAGACATTAATGCATGTGCACCCAAAGAAGCATCACCTGTTGCAGCTGTCTTCGGTTTCGGCATGTTTTTTAAAGAGTCACAAAAAATTACTAAACAGTATGCAGTTTTGCACCTTAGTTACACTTTCTCGCGGTTGAATCAACTGCTCCTCACAACTTTTCTGATATATATTTTGTAAATATATATTGAAACATTATAAACAACAAAGTACGTGTGCTCAGTTCGCCATCTTGCCGGCAGTCCGGGACCATGTATTGATGTGTGATCTCTCACGGAAGTGACTTAAACTGTAATTCGTCAACTGGCCGCTAGAGGCTGGCTGCAAAAGGGAGTCAACCAGCTCCCTCCTCTTTGCCCATTTTCGATTATAAGGGAGTGACACGCGGTGACGCGCTGTCAAGATGGCGACGGTCGGCTCCGCCCACTTTGAGCTTCAAAAATGCTCTTCAGAAACCTACGGGTGACGTCACGGACACTACGTCCATG
>NW_015542486.1:141017-146740 GCF_001515605.1 Sinocyclocheilus anshuiensis
TCCATGGATGCAACGTCTGTAGTTGACGGTAAATTTTTGTTTAAATTGATAGTTTAGTTGTCCTATAAACTTAAATAGGTCATGTTCTTGTTACGCAGCTAGTTAATGAAATCCAAGTAAAAAAAATGCTATAATTTTTGCACCTAACTTATAGGTGAAAAATCTTTTGATTTGCCATGTTGCATGTTTTAAAAATATTAAAAACGCAAAACACACCTGATGCGAATTCTTTGCTCTTCATTTTCTATAAGTAGAGTTAACGGACCCTGTTGTATTTTCTTGTAATTTATTAAAAGAAGGTACACCGCCATCTGGTGCAGACTAAACTGACTTGAACACGCACCTGACATCGTAATTACAACTTGTCAACTCCTAAGTACGAACGTCCCATACCTAACCACCAGTCGTGCACATCCGCCATGTTTGTAGTTTTTTAAACGCGTTTTATTCGTGTTTGTAGTTCTGGACAGAATCCTTCACCGAAGCGCAATGGATTGTGGGCAATATTAGCCATAGAGTGTGCACGGATCCACACTTCAAAAATCGACCTGAAATAGAAGACCATCCGGGAACTTTTGGCATACTCTTTTCAACACACTATACTTTGGGACACACTTATTCTAATCTCACATACTATTTAGGATGGATAGTATGAACATTGAGATGCAGGGTTTATGAACATTAAAGCAAAAAGCAGTACATTTACACACAGACAAAAAAGAAAAGAAAGGGAAAAAATACAAAAATATACATAGAGACCTATATATTGCCAGGGTAACAAAAAAAACAAAAAACAAAAAAAAACAATGACAACAAAGTAAAAAATGTTCATCTCAAAAGGACAAAAAGGATGAATAATACAGTTTTGTTTTTTTTTTTACAGATAAAGTTTTCATTGCTTTCGGATTAATAGAATTTTGGATAGTTTCCTTACATTTCTCTAAATCAACTTTGTATAAAGAAAAGAGAGGTTTGGAGCCAGTCAATTTTTGTTTGTGTACATGAAATTTGGCTAACAGGAAACACAAATTAATTATATAATATTTTCCTGTATCTTCTTTCAAGTGGTCAAACAATCCAAAGAAAACATCTTTAAAACAAAAAGAGAAGTCACTTACAAAATAAAACTGGATGAACATCAAAAAATCTGACCAAAATTTTTGAGTGTGGGTACATTGCCAAAGTAAATGAATGGAGTCTTCCTCATAAGAGTGACAAAAACAGCAACTTACTTCAATGTCCGACTTGTATTTTTTAAGAAAAGCTTTAGCTGGGTAACATTTGTGAATCAGTTTAAAAGTTATTTCTTTTACTTTATTGGTAAGCAGATATCTATGAGGTAAGGTCCATACTTTGGTCACTGCAATTTCAAGAGTGAGTTCTGTTCCGTACACACACAAAACGATTATTTAGAGGATTCACTCTCATATTTAAATGCTGTTGTCACTCCTGAAACCTTATAGTTGTCAGGATCATGGACCTGTTTTGTTGTGTTTTGCCCCTGTCTTTGTTCCTGGTTTTCCTTATATGGTCTTTTTCCTGTCCTTGTTTAGTTTATTTATGATTCCTGGCACCTGAAATGATTCACTGTTTTGAAGCGCTCGAAACACCACACTGTGTAAGTGCAACAAAAACTCAGGCCAAAACATGCATAAAAGCAGCTTTTACAAACCCAATGAAAACGCTTTCTTGAAAGTATAATATATTAAATGCAATCAAAGTAATAAAACACCATTAAAAATGAAGTGTCTGTATAATAGGCCTATGCGTCTTTAAAATCATTATTATTAATTTGCAAGGGCTTGTTTTGTTTGTTTTATGGAGAGTCTAAACAGGCCAGTAAGAGACTATTAACTACTACTCATCCTTTTGACTACACAAATGTTTCATTACAAATTTCTACAAATCGATCAAACTGATCCGAGATCGTATAACCATAGACGCTGATGCAGTGGTTCACCGCTGCGGGGCGATCTCAGTGAACTCGCATTCACGGGTTCACAGTGATCAGGCACGTGCAGAGGGGGGTGCGGTGGGTGCTTGAGCACCTGCCCCTTTTCCCCTTGATGCCCAAAGTGCCCTTTTGTCAAGGCAATTTAAAAAACAACATTTTTTGTAATTAAACGCCATTTTGTGAAGGCCTGCCCAATCTAACTATTAGTAAAAACACCATTAAAAATGAAGTGTCTGTATAATAGGCCTATGCGTCTTTAAAATCATTATTATTAATTTGCAAGGGCTTGTTTTGTTTGTTTTATGGAGAGTCTAAACAGGCCAGTAAGAGACTATTAACTACTACTCATCATTTTGACTACACAAATGTTTCATTACAAATTTCTACAAATCGATCAAACTGATCCGAGATCGTATAACCATAGACGCTGATGCAGTGGTTCACCGCTGCGGGGCGCTCTCAGTGAACTCGCATTCACGGGTTCACAGTGATCAGGCACGTGCAGAGGGGGGTGCGGTGGGTGCTTGAGCACCTGCCCCTTTTCCGAGAATGCCTTTTCCCCTTAATGCCCAAAGTGCTCTTTTGTCAAGGCAATTATTTATTTTATTTTTTTTGTAATTAAAGCCATTTTGTGAAGGCCTGCCCAATCTAACTATTAGTAAACTTAATGAATAATAATTTAGCCGTAAATAAAATTATCCACATGATGTTGACCTTTCACCTGAGGGTCTCATCCAGGACGATCCCTCACGTTCAGACACCTTTAATGTAGCACACTACCAGGATGCCTTCATAACGTCCGCGGCTGCCGGTGAGTGGAGTTCTCAGCGGAGCGGTGTGCTTGTATACTTATATTATTAAATTATTATTATTATACAAGAACTGCGTGAAGAGAGCATGCACAGCTGTTGTTTATATTGCTGTTTGTAGCCTGTACGAGCACCTTTTCACCATTTTTATCACAGAATAAGGCAGGAAATATATTGTATAGTTTCTATAGGCTACTAAATTATATGTCAATCAGTTACATAATCAGCATTATTCATATAGTGTATTTATTACCTGGAGATAACTTGAAAAACACACATAAACTGTATATTTTCGCAATTGTGTGTTTATTGTCTTCATGTTTTTTCTGCTTTTTATTCAACTCAATTCAACAGCTATAGCCAGATGCTTTTGTCCATATTAGGGATTTCCTGTAGTCGTAAGTCATTACTTCTATGAGTCTGTTTTGCACTTTCTGCACGAGAGCGCCCTCCGGCTTCGAGTATGAATTAACCATACACTGCATCCAGATATTCACATCTCCTCATTTTGGATACGAATAAGACCTCAGGTCATGCAGACTATCGATACTGTCTCTTTGAATTTAAATCTAGAAACAGACCTGCCCGAATAAAGTGCGGGGGACGAATTTACATTTCATTAAAATTAAATATTAAAAATGCAGCTAACGTTCTACACACAGCAATATTAACAAAGGTGCCGTTCTCTTTCGTTCTTGCTGTTTGATTGGGAAAAGTTTAAAGGGCATCGAGGGGTCTTGTCTTTATGTTATCTGACTAAAAACTATTACTTTGAACTTATATTATTACATTATTTATTTAAAAAAACGTAGAGTGCCTTAAAAAAATAATTATTGCAACACTGGTAAAACAGGCTTATACTGATTTTCTCATCCTCCGATTTATACTTATAAATCCTGTTTTTATTATCATTATCATTCAAAAAATGAATAAATTCAGAACAGCATTAGAATAGAATTCTATTTTAAATAAGACAACAATAAATAAGGCAACAACAGTAGTGTTTACAACAGCAAAACCACCATACCCTGTAAACTCAATAATAATAATAATAATAATAGGCCTAATATAATTCCGTTTCTAATTACAGAGTGAATAAGAGGTGCAAAGAAAGATTTCTTTAACTTTTAAACTTAAAATGGTCTTTTCTGTTCTGTTTCTTTTTCAAAACTGTCACCGCATTTGCTGCTATCAATATACAGAAGCATCCGTTTCAATACACCTATCAGCAAAGAGCACAGCCCTATTAAAAGCCGTGCTCCATGTGCCCCGTTTATACTTTGAGCACCTGCCCCTCCAAAGGTTTCTGCACGGCCCTGAAAGTGATCGCCCCCTAAGGCGAACTATTGAAATTTCGAAACAGTTATGACGTAACAAAGCCTCGTTTACTGAAATCACGTGACTTTGGCATTAGGTTTGTTTGAGATGCGCCTCGCCTCGCCTGAAATGCAGGCGAGAGTAGGCAGCTGCAGTGAGGGGAGGAGTGAATAAGTCCAGGCAAGATGGACAGTTCTGACCTCTCGAAGTGGAACAGATACCTACGAGATCAAAGACAGATATCACGTTATTCTCACTCATGTGCTGTGTTGCTAATAAACATGATATAATTTCAGTTCTGTTGCTTTTATATGAAAATAAATATGATGAACAAGACACTCAAAGTGCTTGCTATTTAATTTAATACAAAAGGCGTATTTATCATTCATTTTTACTTGAATACAAACATGTATTTTAGATTTTTATAGAAATATGACAACAATCACATATCTCTCACAGAGATTGCACTGTCATAGTGTTTGGGAATAGTCATGCATAATTTAAATACCTAATTACATGAAATCAGATAAAAAATAAAATATTTTAGAAGAGAACGCAACATCACGGTTGTCTGAACCAACACTGTAAAAAAAATTCAGACCTCTCCAACTCAACATTTTCTATTGACTGATCACATCTACATTTTTCAATAGGCCTAACTGAATTTGTGTGAATTACTGATCACATCTAAATGTTTCAGTTGGCCAAATTGAATTTGTGGGAATTGAATTTCATAAATTTCAGTAGGCCAATTGAAAAATTTAGATGTGACCAGTCACTAGAAAATATTGAGTTGGAGAGGTTTTTATTTTTTACAGTGAATGAGCATTAAAGGGTCATGAAACCCCAGACTGCTTTTTCTGAGATTTTAGCAGAGGTGTTTGTGTTGCACATCATAGAAGACAATGTTAGCATCCGATAATTTTAACTGTTGGAGAAAACTGGTTAATTTTATGTGCTTAAAGGGTCATGAAACCCCAGACTACTTTTTCTGAGATTTTCATCTTCCAGGTTTAAAATCTACATCGTGTTGACATCACAATTTGTGACGTGGCAATGGACTATAGTACATTGATGATGCGTTGGTGTCTATTAAATTATTCATGAGACTAATTTACTTAATAATAATAATTTGCTTAATTAGTCACAGCAGCATGTGTTGATTTGCTATGACAGATATTTCAGACTGTGACATGACATCGCGCACATTAACTGAGAGAAACGTTCATGGATCGAAGAAGAGTGTTTGTTTTTGCTTTGTAATAAGAGTTTGGCACAAACGCGATTCATTCCAAAAATCAAAATGATTTCAAATGTGATATTAAAATTATGTGATAGGCTATTAATATACAGTTCAATAAACAAAATGTTAATCAAGAGACTTAAGTTTTAGACACCATATTGCCTGTTTTTGCTCTATTTCGACAACAAAAATAACTCCAAACAAAGCCACAGCACTGTTTTGCGTCTCTGAGCAACATGAAGGTGTTTCGTTTCTGAATGACGGTGCATTCCAAACGGGAAATATCGCCCTCCGAAGGGCACTTCGGAGTGAAAACAATCATGGCCACCATATTGAAGGGTCGTTCCAAACCGAAGTGCTCAAAACTGGCCACTTCAAAGGGCCCTTCGGAATGAAGGAT
>NW_015542486.1:148972-156948 GCF_001515605.1 Sinocyclocheilus anshuiensis
GATGACGCAGAAGGGCACTTCAAGAAACAGTTGTTTGGTCCCCTACACCCTTCAACCCTTCGAAGCTCTCACTCCGAAGGGTAAACCCTTTGAAGGGAATAGGGCATAGGGATGAGCCCTTCCGAATGGAACGCAGGGTCAATCAACCGTTTAAATGATTCGGTTCAATCACAATGACTCACTTATTAACACCTACTGGTGGTTTAAATTTCACATTTAAAGTATCTTTTCATTTTTTTTATAATTTCAAATGTCAGTATTCAATGTTTTTGTTTAAAATATCAAAACATTATCTATGCATTTGTAACTGCAGGTTAAAGCCTCCCATGTCCCTCTGAGCTGCATTAAACAGTGTGACACCTAAATACCACTTCAGATGCAGCTTCTGTGTTTCCTCTGAATTGCAAAGATTAATTTTTTAACCATTTGCTTGGTAACAGCCCAAATGTCTCATTATTCTGATTGACAAATTATATGCAAGAATTTGACTCAAAAAGATGATGCACACTTTAAGAAAAAAAATGGCTTTATAAATGTAAAAATGCTTATAAAAGGTAATATATATATATATATATATATAGTCAGTTACTTATTGACGCTTTTATTTCCATATTGAATAACATGAGCTTCCATAATGCGTTTGTATCTAATATAGCGTTGTTCCCATAGGTCGCCGTGATTTTGCCAAGTAAGACATGTTCATTGACATGATCAACATTACTGTCCAAAAATATAGACTAAACCCAATCCCTACCCCTAAACCTAACCTTACCCATAATTTATTCAAGCCTAAAACAGATATTTCCCGAAAAGTTATCCCTCAATTCTGATTGGTTAATTGGAATGTTGTTCCAGGATCAACAAGGATGTTGATCGTTGATCCAGTTGTACTTGGTCAAATCATGGTCACCGTTCCCATAGCCGTGATTTAAAAAATATATATTATATATTTAAAAAAATATAATACTGTGGCTTGGCATGATACACAGTCTGATGGTCTAACGAAATCCAATTTTAAACATCTTTTACTGTACCCATTTTATTGCCCTTATGGCGCTTTTCCACTGCGTGGTACGACTCGGCTCGGCACGGCTCAGTACGGCATGGCACGGTTCGGCTCGGCACGGTTTGCGTTTCCGCTTTAGAGTGGGCGGGATTATTCACATGTCGTTATAGTTGCGCCGCCTCTACTACCACGACTCCTAAAAAAAATTGGTCAGCGAAATGTGGCTGTTATCTGATTGGCCTGAGTAGACGGTGGGTGGAGTCCACGTATTTGTGGATTGCCAGCACTTCTTGATGCAAGAAATGTTTCACAATTCGCAAATGCACAGGACGCGATTCACAAATGCGTGCAGCTATCTACAAATGCACAGGACGCGATTCACAAATAAATGCCAGGCAAAGTTGTGGTTGTGACATAAATATATATTTGTGAATATGTTTTTTTATTTGCAAATCTCATTTTATTTATTTGTGAATTTAATTCATGTTTGTGAAACTTTAAGATTTATTTGTGGATCTCATTCTATTTATTTGTCAATATGTTTAATGTTTGTTAATCTCTTTACATTTATTTGTGGATCATAATCTATTTATTTGGAATTAAGCAACAATTCTATCTCCATATCTGTCTCCCCTCTTCCCCCTCCGCTCCGCACCACGCCCACTTTTTTAAAGCATTTTTTTAAAACTGTGGTAAGAACTAACCAGTGCTGAAACAGGGGGTTTCATGACCCTTTTAAGCTGTGTCGTCAGTCAGCCTTTTCCCATCATGTTTTTGATCAGCGCAGTCGGCGCGGAGAGCAACTGCGCTCGATTGCGCAATCCGACACAGCCGCCTCGCCGTCGCGAGAGTTTTTTGGCATAAATCAGCGTGACAATAGAGCAAGTCGGACGTAACTCGGACACTTTTCTAACCGGCATGCATCTCGCGGTGATCGGTTCTGCGCAGATTTTGCTCATCTCAAACAAGCCTATTTTGATACGCGCTCCGAAACACTGGTTCGAAACAATTGATTTGCAAAGGTTTCGAAGCTTCATGAACAGTGTTTCAAAAGCGGCCATCACTACCAGATGTATCCCTTAGTCTTAACCATCCATGGCGGGTTACAGTCTGAAAAATAAGTTTATCGTTAGTTTGTTCGCAGTGTTTGCATTCTTCATGCACGGTAAGACACTTCTAACAATTCACCTTCCTGTCAACGATAAAAAAAAAATCAATGACTAAATAGTTTTAGACGTATTTAACTGCTGGAGAACCGGTGTTCTGTCGATTTGTGCTAATTTACCCTGTCAGATTTTGCTATCTCCCATTAAAACAGTGGGTAGTACAATTCGACAACGAAAAATGCTACCTGTAAAATTATGGTTTATTAACGTCTACACCTACCACAACCCTAAACCTACCCTTACAGTAATGCAAATACATTAAATATTGTTGTTCAGTATTTTATCAAAAGGACGCAATATTGAAGTGCGCATGCGCAGTAAACCTTGGTAGGACAATCTGACGGGTACAATAAAATGTCAGCACACCTGTTGGCTCAGACCAGCCTGGGCTGAATGGAATTTGTCAAATATAATACTGAAAAAATATCTCTAAAATAGTAGCCTACTACTACTACTGACAGAGCGGCTTCTACAAATACATGCAAAACTGAATTGATATATGTGAAAGAAATATTTTGAATAAAAGCACGAAATGGTATTATTCAAGTCGTAGTTTGCAGGAAAATTACTGTAAGTTATTTTTCCTTCCCTTTGAAGGGATAGTATTCATCAGGGGTCTGTGAAATTGTACTTATTGTTTTTCTTTTTCTTTGTCCTTCTATCTAAAAGGAGATTTATAATTAGCTGTTTATTTCTTCTCCAGGTGCATCTGATGTGGGCACAGACAGAGTGTCAGTGATTGTGATGAAGGGAGATTCAGTCACTCTTCACACTAATATTACAATAAACCAACAATACAGAGTTAAATGGTATTTTATTGACACTCTCGTCGCTCAACACAATCTCAGTCATATCTGCACAGATGTTCAGTGTCATGAAGATAATGAGAGATTCAGAGACAGACTGGAGCTGGGTCATCAAACTGGTGATCTCACGATCACAAACATCAACACCTCAGATAATGGAGTTTATCATCTAAAGATCTTCAGCAGCAGCAGCAGCCGCATTAGAAAGGTTTTCAATGTTGATGTTCATGGTAAGTCATTAACAGATGTTTAAAAAGTTATATGTGTTCAAATCATATAATGAATATGTTTAGTATAATATGGACATTCAGAGTTGCTTTCAGACATTTAGTGCACCAGAACAATGATTTTAAAGGGGTCATATGATGCGATTTCAATTGTTCCTTTCTCTTTGGAGTGTTACAAGCTCTTGGTGCATAAAGAAGATCTGTAAAGTTGCAAAGACTAAAGTCTCAAATCCAAAGAGATATTCTTTATAAAAGTTAAGAGTCAGCCACACCTACCTAAAACGCCTCGTTCTAACACGCCCCCACATGTCTACGTCACTATGTGGGAAGATTTGCATAACGCCGCCCAAATGTTCACGCAGAGAAAGAAGGCGTAACTTTTATTCTCACTGTAGTATTGTTGCCGCTGCCGCCATGTGGTGAAGATGCTGTGTGCTTCGTTGTGAAAGCGAAACTACTTTGTTTGGCCTTCCAAAAGAGGACGATATCCGCTTCGTCATGCCTAGAGCTGATCCGTGCTGGTCGCTGAGGGAATACATCAACTTGTTTCAGAAAGGCGGGGCATAGAGGAGAAACAATAATATACAGTATGTGGAAAATAATGTGTTTTTTTTTACTTTAAACCACATAAACACATTTAATTACACCAAATACACAAAATAATGTTATTTTTAGCAGCATCATATGACCCCTTTAAGCTCATTTGCGTCCACTGGTGGTGAGCCATTAGTTTTAGATTTACTTTCATTCTGGTCAGTTTCCCATCATTACATTTCTTACATTCATTACATTAGTTTACTGAATTGCAAAATGCAGAACATTTAATGTACAGTAAGCAAATAAATTGTGTTTATAAGCACAGAATGTTGATAAATGTTGCTTTACAGATTGACAATAAAGAAACCTAAAATAATGTCAATGTTACTGTCATATTGTCTCGTATTATGATCACAAGATTATTCAAAAAGTGTTTGGTGAAATTATAATGCAGTAATTTATATTCCCTTGTAGTAAAACCCTGTAATGTATTCTTGTGTAGTTATACAAACTTTACATTATACGTGTAATACATGTATGAGTCAGTAATAAATTTTTAATCCAGCAGAATTGAAATTTCTCTGTCTGCAAGAATAAAGATAGACACAATTCTTTTATATTTTGCACTTTTGCAGTTAATGTTGTTTCTACTGGTTTTCTTAAGATCCAGGAAATGAATATGCTAAATAATTTTTCATAAGTTTGTTCCTGTTAGAGTTTCTTCCTCAGAAAGATCCTCCAGCTGTTGTTGGTTTGTGTTTCAGATGGCGCTGCTGAAATGAAGAGAAAGTCAGTGAAGGAGGGAGAATCTGTCGCTTTAGACACCCCTGAAGTAAAAAACCCAAATAATGTGATGATGTGGTATTTCAATGACATTCCCATCGCTGAAATCACTGGAGATGAGAGTAAGATCTGTGAAGATGATCAGTGTGATGAGAGATTCAGAGCCAGACTGAAGCTGGATCATCAGACTGGATCTCTGACCATCACGAACATCAGAACCACAGACTCTGGACTTTATAAACTACAGATCAAATCCAGCAGAAACTGCTACAGTATCACCAGCATTCTTTATAAGCTACAGATCAAATCCAGCAGAAACTGCTACAGTATCACCAGCATTATGAGCTTCAGTATTTCTGTGACTGGCAAGTATAATTTTTGGCCATATACGGAAGGGAAACAACTCTTACAGGAGAACGTAAAGAAAAATGTTGTTACATCTTTATTTTAGTACCTTGATGTCTCGGTACCAAAGCATTGGTGCTTTTGATGTCACTGTATGAAACATGTTCTACTTTAAACTGAAACAGATTCACATGTACTCTCTCAGAGCTGCTGATATCTCGTACTGTTTGTTATAGATCAGTCTGATAGATTCGCTCACACTAATGATTGTCTCTTTTGTTCCAGATTCAGGTCTGTCTTCAGCTGCTGTAGCAGGAGTATGTGTTGTTGTTGGTGTTCTGCTGGTGGCTGCTGCTGCTGCTGCCGCTGGTGTGATTTACTATCGCTACAGACACTCCAGAAAGGGCAAGTATCACCTGTAGATGGCATAGTGAGAGGAAAACATCTTTATTGGCAAAATTAGCATTTAATTGTGTGTGATTTGTGATTTCGTTAGTTTCTGTTGCTGAAAATGAGCATGTTTTTATGTTTTTGTACAGATGAAGGAAGCCCTCATGATCGGAGAGGATCCCGACACAGGACCGGCGCCAATGGGAGGCATTCGCGGACCGTGCCCCCACAAACGGGTTGCTGTGCCCCCCCTTTCCAATCTCTCGCCGAAAGTGAAAGTGAAACCGAATAAAACAGCGTGCATAGGAAAGCGTTTGCACGCTTTCTTGAGTGTCAGCAACTGCACACGATTGCAGATGGCTCCCATCTTTAAGCTGGAACTTAAAATGTCAAATAAGGAACATTATAAGATTATCATAGTTATTATAATAAGTGCCTTTATTTAACGGTTGTGGGTTGGTTAAGGGCTTGTGGTGGAGGTTTGCCTTCAGCGGTTTCATATTTCGACAGATCTAGTGGAGGTTGAAAGTGTTTGAAGTAAGGTGCTTTTTATCTTCATCTTAAAAGGACAATTATTCTGCTTTATATTTGTGGCACAAATAATCTACTTTTAGCATTCAGCTTTTTTGCTAAAATTTTGCACCAAATGCTTTGTGAATATTAAGAAGAGGGAAACACTTAATTCAGCATTTAACACTCATTTTACACCCAGTCTATAAACTTTTATGACCAGGTTATTAGTCAATGCTTCTTTTGAAACCACTTTAACATCACTAACAAAATACCGAAATTCTGTTGTTATTCATACATTTATTTATTTATTTGTCATATTTTTAATTTACCACCCAAATCATAAACACTGGTCTATAGCACAATAGTTTTACGGTTTACTGCACTTTGTTATTGTAGATATAGCTGAAAAATTGCTGAAAAGTCACTTTTGCACTCTGTTCTTTTTATTTATTATACAATTAACAAAAGCAAAAAAGGCCTCTAACACTAGCTTGCTCTATTCTATTTGTTTTATTTTTATTTATTATATAATAAAAAAAACTTGCTACTTGTACTGCATTAAAGTGCCCCTATTATGCCTTTTCGAATATTACCTTTCATGCAGTGTGTCATGTAGCTGTATGTGACCATAAACTATATGCAAAGTTGTGAAGCCGACAGTGCACAATAAATAAAGTTATTGTCTATCAAAAAAATAAAAATAAAAATCGGCTCGCATTCGCCTAAACGAGTCATCAGGAATTCGAATCTTATTCTGTTACGGCTCTACGTCACGAAGTAAAACATTTGCATAATGTCTGCCCACGTTCTACGTCGCCAACTTGCCCGCCCACAAACAGTACAATTTCCATGTGGTTAACATCATGTCGAGAAGACGCTGTATCCTACGCTGTGAGAGTAAATTTGTTTTATCACATCACATATAACTGAGACTTGTTATAGCACTTGCATATTATTGCTCTTTTGCTGATTTTGATTGCTGCATTGTCCTCATTTGTAAGTCGCTTTGGATAAAAATAAACCAAATAAACTTTAAATGTTAGAAATTATCTTTATTTAAGTATTATATTTTGATAAGCATGTGCCAGTGTAATTTTAGTATCATTAATATACTATGACAGTTATTAATATTCTGAATGTTTTATTTCCTGTTTTACTGTTCAAGTTTTAGCAATTTTATGTCAGTTTTCTTTTACATGTCTAGAATCATAACATTTTTTTAAAGGGCTATTATGCAATTATTTTATTAAAATATGTTTTTAATTGTTTTTACCATGATAGACCCTGGACATCCGGTGTCATGAGAAATCGAGTCCCCCCTCGAAATCGGGTCCGCTTAGGACCCCGAGTGATCCCATTGGCTCAACGAACTTTTAATGGGTATTATTTTTAGCGCCTGATTACAATTCCTACAAAATCGTGCTTTGATTTATGTCGTTTGAACTTCGTTATAATGACCATTAATGTCTTTTAAATTACATGTTTCATACGCTAGTATCCGAAGCTATAGGTTGTGAAATCAAACATTTCTCATTTATTTATTTTTTTTGGTTAGCTCATGTACTAGCATAGCATACAGCTACCCGATTAGCCTGCTAGGTTAGCTTATACACCACGCATTTGCACTTACCATACATATATTCACAACGAAATAGTAACACAAGTGTTTACTTTTGATCAGGCATTTAAAACAGCTACCGCCTTGGTCCTAAGCGGACCCGATTTCGAGGGGGGACTCGATTTCTCATGACACCGGAAGTTTCCTACGATGATTTTCTGTTTTGAACACTACTTGGCGCTTCAGTTCAGATGAATTCACTGGTCACGTGATGCCACTGATTCGGTGACATGCAGATTGTTAACCTCAAGCAAATTTTATTTTTTAATTAAAGTCTGCGTGAACCGGAAGTTGCTGCCAACTTTATTTCAGTGTAGTGACGTATTTCCATCTGAAACGCTAGTAAAGTAAATAAAGTCAATTTTGATTTCATGCCGACTTTAAGTAACTGAAAATCCGCTGTAGACACAAAAAAATATATTGTAGGGTATGTGCCCTTTATTTTAAATTCATTAATTTTCAGATGGTAAATATCGACATATTTAAAGGGGTCATATGATGCGATTTCAATTTTTCCTTTCGCTTTGGAGTGTTACAAGCTCTTGGTGCATAAAGAAGATCTGTAAAGTTGCAAAGACTAAAGTC
>NW_015542486.1:157401-177680 GCF_001515605.1 Sinocyclocheilus anshuiensis
TATCTACGTCACTATGTGGGAAGATTTGCATAACGCCGCCCAAATGTTCACGCAAAGAAAGAAGACATAACTTTTATTCTCGCTGTAGTATTGTTGCTGCCGCCGCCATATCCTGAAGGCGCTGTGTTTCGTTGTGAAAACTACTTCAAAAGAGGACGATATCTGCTTCGTCATGCCTGGAGCTGATCCGTGCTGGTCGCTGAGGAAATACATCAACTTTGTAGTCTACTCTCCCAGGATCAGGAAACAGTCCTCCATAACATTACGTAATTTAATTACAAAATAAATGTAACTGTAATCTGTTACAGTTACTGAGAAAAAAAAGTGTAATTAAATTAGCCTACAGTTACTTATGAAAATGTTAACAATTACAAAGGGGGTTTTCACACAAACACGCACATACAGATTTGATTCATTTATTTCTTAATTGCAGTGACTGCTCTAAAATACGAAGCACCAATGTTTCAGGAGTGTAGAACACAGAATAAGATGCATGCTTGTTCGAGAACTGTTTAATTTCCTATTTGGGTTTATGCATATGCTTTAAGATTAACTGATTTTTTCCCCAAGGCATTGTTAGATGCCAGTGTTTCCTGTCATAGCTGTGAAAAGATTTGATTTTAAAAACGCTTCTGGCTTCCGCACAATGTCACTTGGGCGGATCTGGCCGACCCAGCGCCCGGAGTGGAGTACCCTAAAGCCGGCCACTTGCTCTCCGCGCTGCCGCTGGCCTTGGGGATCTTCGCGGTGCGGATCGTGTTCGAGAGGTATGCTTTGCGTTTGACTTGACGCCTTTTTACGCGTCTGGCATTCATTTGGCCATCCAGAACTTTGTGTAGACTCAGCTGATGTATAAATATCAACATTTTAAACTCACATCACATGCTTTCCCGTGTCTTAATATTGAAAGTTTAGGCTATGCATGCACGTGTCTGAACGTTTAAAAGAAGCTGTTCTGAAGTCCATTTGGGCTGGATGAACTTGAAAGGAATTTCAAGCATTCAGGTTATGATCTTTCAGCCTGAGGCATCTGTCAGCTGACCAGCTTAAGGCCTAGACTTAGAAAAGAGGATTGCATTTATTTTTCTTTGCTTAAAAGTCTTTTTATGTGTCTTTTTTTCACCCCTACCTTTACAACCGCACTCTCATTTAAAAAAAGCATGCTTTTTAGTCAAACATCCTTTGTTGAGCAGAAGTGCAGGAACATGTGTGATGATATAGAGTTTCCTAATGTTGATTTTGACACTATAATATCTGGAAATAGTGTCAGAAATGAACACCACACCTTTAGAAGAGCCTGGGATGCATGTAGTATAAGCATGTGCAGTGTCATGTCTCAACTATGCTTTGAATTCAAGAGAGCTTGAGTGGTAACTTGTGTGTCAGTGTGGGAAAGCTTGGTTTTAAAGGCATAGCGCACTCAAAAATGAACTACTGTTTTCTGTCATCGTTTACTCACCCTAGGGCTGCACGATTAATCGAATGCGATTGTCATGCGCATTTTGATAGTAATGCCGGTTCTGTCATCAGCAGAAAATTATCATCACGGGCTTTCAGATGGCCTGAAAGATACGCATGACAATCGCAGCTTCTGTCGAATCGCGATCTCGATTCCATTTCGATTGATCGTGCAGCCCTAACTCAATCTTACCTTTTTATGTTTTTTAAATACTTTTTTTTTATGTGGAACACGACAGGAGATGTTTGGTACAATGTTCAGGCTGCACTTTTAATTACAATGAAAGTGAATGGGGACCAGTTCTGTCAAGGTCTGAAAAAATACTAAAGTGACTTGATTGCGAAGTGAAAACTGATTTAATGTTCTGTATGTTCTTCAAAGGGGTCATGACATGTATTTTTTTTTAATTATTTTAATAAGTTCCTTGAGGTTTAGCCTACTCATAATGTTAATAAAGCTTTTTTTTCCACACACGCACACAAAACAAATCAATATGTGGGAAAATTATTATTTTCAACCCTCATTCTGAACCTCTCTCTAAAACGACCTGTTTTAGGGGGCGGGTCCATTCAGGCTTCTCAGTAATCCGCTACTGTTATGATTAGCTAACGTCATTGCATAGGAAACAGTATCAACACCCCCTAACTATTGCATGTAAGTGTTTTGACAACATAATCAAAATAAAACGGTAATTTCCAGACAAAGCATTATTAAATAATTTACTTATGGTTTGTGATGCAGCTGCAGTCAGATCTAATACCGCTTCATCTTTCATCAAATGTTTCTTTGTGAACTCTCTGTGACACTATGCCTCGTTTACAAAGCAAAATACTCCAAATAATCCTCTGACACGATTCGGGGTGCCATTAAAAATAAACTATCCACTTGTTCCTTATGCTGGGATCCTTCTGATATCTGTACAAAGATGCGAACAAGCTGTTTAAACCAAACGCGTCAAAGCAAACGTTCTTTCACTCCATTTGTCCGATTGACAACTGACACGAGTGTGTGGACTGTGTCAGAAAGCGAACATGCATCTGTATACTGTATCCAGTATAGACAAGTTAGCAGCAGTGATAATTTCTATTTTCTTTTGACACAACGTGACACTCACATTTAGCATGATCAAGTGTCAGCCGTTAGCGACTGAACGGCAGTGGGCGGGGCCTATGGTGATGTGTTGCTCAGTAGGCGGCGTTTATGCAAATTACTGTGCCCAGGTGATGTCACCTTGCCCTTCGGATCCAAAAGGAGCCATTTTTGGAGCTTGATAAAATAAATGCTTTGTTCATAAAGAGGAAGACGTTTTAAGCTATGAAACTTTAAGGATGTTTTAATGATACAAAGACCAAATTTGTATCAAAGGCAAATTTGATTTCTCATGTCATGACCCCTTTAAACTGTAATATTAAATGACTTAAAATATGCTTTATGGTTTTATGGATGTCTTTTACCAGTTTCAGTGTAAGTAAATGATGCCAAAATCATAATTTTGGGGCGAATTATTCCGTTAATATGCACGCTTCAAATTTTCACACAGACTAAACATTTTAAAAAGGCAAATTACTATGCAAGCTGCTGTCTGTTACAACATGATTCTGCTCTATCTGCTGTTGGCTTTCTGCAGGAAGAGCATTCAACGTCTTGAACTAATATTTTAGATTTAGGACTAATAATAGATCGCAGAAACATTCCAGAGCGTTCTCAGCTGAATGTTCGGTGGGTGGGATCTCGTTTGACATCTAAAACCCAGTGTTCATGAGAAAAAGTGGGTCCATTATGGTTACAAGCAGAACTGTGTTGATTTGATATCTAGCATACTACTGAATAAAGGCTATATTCGTGTATAATGGTGTTTGAATAAAACTCCAAGGTATTGCATCCAAAACAACCTTTATTTGCTGGTTTGGCTGCTTTATGGTTCATTGATGTGGCATATGATAAATATCTCGAGGAACCAGTTAGGAGAAACAACTTCTTCTTACTGATCAAGTTGAGGTAAAAGAAATTGTGGTTTTGAGTCTGGTTGCACCAGTTCTGTTGAAACGGTTTAAAATGTACGTTTTACTTACGTGGTTTGCAGCACATCGCTAAAAATAGCAAGTGAAACCAGTCCACAGGACTAGCTCAGACACATGGCTTCACCAAATGTGTTGGGTTTCTTCTTAAAAGTGTGAAACACTGAAAAAACTGTACTTAAAATGTCAGAAGATGAGATTGAGGTGTATAAAGTAAATTCTTTACTTTACACATTTGAGTCCAGGGCCTGTATTTATCAAGCTTCTCAAAGTGCCATTTTAGTCTTAAGTGCTGAGAATTCATTAAATTTACACCTACTTTCAAACTTAAGTATAAAAGCAAGTTATCAAATTTCTTAAAGCTAAGAATCACTCTTAAGGCTTGTTCATACCGGGACGAATATCGCGCGCGATTATCACCGACATTTAACGCCTCGTGACTAAACAAAGGGTGCCAATGTGAGTGTGCACACCAACGCACAAAACGTGAGGCATAAAAGCATCATTTTTTTTTAAACGCCTCGGGCTAGTTTTTTTGGTTTGACACGCCGCGTTAAAAACTGGCTGACCAATGAGATTGGCGCTTTTGTTCACGTGCCTGGAGCTGCTGAAGTTACAGTAAAACACGACTTAGTGGCGCTCAAGCACAAAACGATCTTGCCGAGCACACATTTATACCTAACGACGAAGAGGAAGTAAGTAGACCAAGAAGATGCATCGAGGCAAGATGAATGTAGAGCTGCTGGTCTCATTGGTGTCTGAACACAAAGGGCTTTATGACAAACGCGACAGCGACTACAAAAATCGCGATAAGAGGGAGTTGTTATGGAGAGGAATTGCAGATCAAATAGGATTCGATGTGTACCGGTGTATTTCTGTTTTTCATTAAGCGCCATCTAATGTCAGGGAGAGAATTGGCATGTTCACTAGGCTCATTGCCAGCGAAAATCGCTTGGGTATGAACACAAAAGATGCGTCGAAAAATGCCGGCGATAAGCGTGCGCAATAATCGTCCTGGTGTGTACGAGGCTTTACTCTCGCAGTTATTTAAGACAGCTCGAGAGGTCTCTCAGGTGGTTAGGAGTTGCCAGTAGGGGTTTGTGATGGCGCTGAGGAGACGGAGACGTGCGCGAATCTTTCAGGAGAGGAAGAATGAAATCGCTTGGGTGTGAACACAAAAGATGCGTCGAAAAATGCCGGCGATAAGCGTGCGCAATAATCGTCCTGGTGTGTACGAGGCTTTACTCTCGCAGTTATTTAAGACAGCTCGAGAGGTCTCTCAGGTGGTTAGGAGTTGCCAGTAGGGGTTTGTGATGGCGCTGAGGAATCTTTCTGGAGAGTAAGAATGTTCTTGAAAGCGCGAATCTTTCAGGAGAGGAAGAATGTTCTTGAAATGTTTGACGACGAGCAGTTAAAAAAACAGTTACAGTTCCTCAGTTATTCAAACAGTAACGAGCAAAGAATATTTACATTCCCAAAGAACATCATAACTGACTTCAGTCTAGCGCGAGTATTATATGCTCTTTAAAAACACTCCCGTTATAATCAGTGAAGCTACCTACATTGTATCATGAATAAATCTCTTACCCCTTATTTACACTGCATACGTCTGCGGCGCGTTACGGCTCCGACACGGCCACCGGAGCTGATCACTTACTCACCAGCCGCGCCGCGGCAAGTTTCTGAAGCTGCTCTCCGCGCTGCATCACTAAAGATAGGCACCTATACTTTTGACGGATAATAGCCTAATAATAATAATCATCTTGATGTCGTCAAATAAATCAGCAACAGGCGATATCTCTGACTATCGTCGATACATGATACTATCGTCTACCGGCACAACCCTAAGTAAATTGAAGGTTGTGATGATGATTCGTTTCCTTACCATAACGTATTCTCTTGAAAATTCTTTGTCAAATGTGTGTTGAATGTAAACTCGTATTAGGAATTTAACCATTCAATGTGAATTTCTGGGAATATTCTAAAATAAGGAAATCTATTCAGTGATTGGTCCATGCGTATTTCGTCATCCAAAATCCCGTTTGTGGCACAGTGAAGTGTCGTGAATCAACTCTAAGAATGACACTTAAGATTTAGTCCTACACTTCGCTTAAATTACGACTGCGATGCTTGATAAATAACTTTTAATCGCAGCTTTGAGCCAAGAATTTTTTTTACACTTAAGTCAATTCTTAGCAGCATTCTTGAGAGTAATTCTCAGAGGCTTGATAAATACCGGGCCAGGTTTTTTATTTTCAGATAATATACTAGATTAACACAGATTACATGCAGAATACATACTAGACAGTGTTATGTGAGATACTATTGTAGTATTTTGAATTCATTTTCATTTATATCTTTTCCATTTTAATTTTAGATTAAATATTAGTAATTTAATTGTGTTTTTGCCATTTGATTAACATGTCTATGTAGCTTTAATTAATGTAGCGCATTAAGTTAAACTAAATGGATATGACAAATGTTTCCTTGGCAAGTAGATGGAAAAAATAAGTTTTCATCACTGTTTAGCTGATTGATTTACCTTGAGGGAAACCTAAAGATTCGTTTTGTGGTTAAGCAAGTCTTGGGAATCCCGCCAGACCTCATTCTTGCAGAAGAGGAACATTCAGTTTATGGGCCGGTTCGTGGTTTATGAAGCAGATAGCAGTCGTTTAGTGTCCTGCATGAACATATTACATTGACTCTGGGTGAACTGGGCCTCTTTTGTTGTGCTGGCTTTCGCAGAAGAGCGTTGTCAGGCGCACACCCCTGTCATGTTTCACTGTGTCCTCATGTCTGGGGTCTGACCGAGCTTCTGAGGAGGCCAATTAGCCTAGTTGGTCCAGAGGGGGTTGGTCTGGTTTCAGGGTGACGTCTGCATGCGGTCTGTCAGGATGACGTCAGCAGTCTCTCTCTTCATTTATTCATGGCAACTGCGGACCACAGATAGTGTTGATGTGCTTTAGCGATGATGAGTTACACACTTGCAGGGGTTTTAAACATCTAAACCAGATACATTTTTTTTATTGAACTATCTATGTGAATTTTTGATGTCCTTGCAGTTAATTTTTATGAAACTTAACAGATTTCAGGTTCAAAGTTCTTGTTTCATTTTGTTGGCATATTAGAGTTCAAGGATTTTACAGAAGGGATTTTGGATATCACTTTTTATCACTCCATAAATCAGAAAATACTCTCAAAAGCCAGGAAAAAAAAAATGTTTTTAAGAATAAAATGTTGTTTAAAATCAGGTAAATTATATATAGTGTTGGGTAAGTTACTCTAACAAAAAAAATTCATTACTACTTGCTAATTACATCTTCAACAGTGTACAACTGTTAGCTGTACGAATTACTCTCTCTAAAAAGTATTGCGTTACTAATTACTTTCTAAAATCCATCTCAATCTCGACCAGTTGAACAATACAAGAATGGACATGAAACTGTTCTTTTAATTCTTTCAAATAAATAATATAAAATTGCATAAATTATTCTTGAACTGACCAAAGTATTTAAAGGGAGAAGGTTAAATTAAAAACATACATTTTAACATTAGATGTTGCGTTTTGATGTTAAATCCACTGTTGTTTTATATAGGCTAGAATTAGAGATGCACCGATTGCAATTTTCTTGGCCGATTCCGATTTTTTTTTGTTAGGGTGATCTGCCGATACCGATTTTTGCCGATTCCGATTTTCTTTCTAAGAACTATAATTGACAGCATATACAAACAAAAATCTACTTTTCTTCAACGCAAAGTTTTATTTTCATAAAAAAACACAAGTAAAAAGTCAGTAATAAAATAAGAACAAATAAAAAAAATGGCAAACAACAGCACAAATAAATGCAATAGAATAAAGAGAGCTATGAAACTAAGTTTTTCAGGTTAATTCAGTTTTTATTCAGGTAAGAAATATTACAGAACTTAAAGTAATCACTTTATTGTGATAAAATAAATACACTTATTACTTTAATTTCTGTAGTCTTCATTGTAAAAATTAAATACAGATTAATGCTTACCATTAAAGTTATAAAACGTATTCAGTAGACTGACCGACCGATCACCGATCCGGGCCGATTCCGATCCCTGGCCGATCAATCGGTGCATCTCTAGCTAGAATTGTTCTATAGCTATACAGTAGGCTGTTTAATGCAAAGTAGCCGGAAATCTGGCAAAATTTAAATAGATTTTTTAAATGTATTTTAGCTTATTATATAAGACATTATTTTATTTCATTATTCCCCAGATTTTCCCCAAGTTTTTTTCAGGCAAAAAAAAAAAAGTATGACATTGAATTGAAGTGTGTCACTGTGCTCTTGGCATGAATTGCATACACTTTTTGTGTTTCTTTATTTCCTGAGGACTCAAAACATTCCCTCAACCTTCATTCAGACAGCATAATTACTCTCTCTCACAAACACTCGCACAAGGCCTTATTCACACAGCACTTGTTTGGGCTCATTCTCTCAAAGGAATGTGTTCAACTGTCGTGCCGATAACATCGGATCATGATGACTCTGCAGGAGTGACGCTGGCATTCACAGGGCTGTTGCTCAAGAGGTTTAGGTTCTGGAAATGTGTCATCATCACCCGTTTCCAGGATCCTTCCCTATAGAGTTCAGTCTGTCACTGAATAGTTAATGCTCCAGACAGCTCTAGTACTGTGGGTCGACTGGGTTTTCCTGAGTCAAACGTTGCCTTTGGTTTTAGCTTGCATGCATTGTCATAAATATGTGTCAAGTTGTTTGATTACATCTTTGCATTTACCGGTAATTAACAATTAATATATTTCATTGCATTTTATGTTTACATAGGATACATGACTTATTTTTGGAACATATAAGCATCTGCAACCTCTTTTGAATTCAACAAAGTTCTATATTTTTAAGTTCCTAACTTAAGTTCAATTCAAAACTAAAAATTCAGAACTACCATTGCTTTACAAACTTGAGTTTAAAAGCATTTTTCATCTCTAGCTAAACCAATGTAGTTCCTGCGTTGAAAAAGATTAATTATGCATACATTTTTTTCACGCACTTAAGCAGACATTTTTTAGTGGCCTTAAATTTTAATGTAGGAAAAAAACATGGTTAAGTCAATGGTTTCAGACAATTTCAAAACCATCAGAAATTCAAATCTTAAATCTTGGTTGTACTTGGTTTTAATGATGTTTGGATTTAGTTTTTTTTATAAATGTAGTGTAAATGTAAAACTTGGTTATTGGTTTTGTAAGTATTCCACGATGTAAATTCTTTAATTTATGAATTGTACTAAAATAATCAAATCTAAACATGACTATTTAGTACAAAATTGCAGTTTAAGCCAATCGTGACCAAATTTCAGATTTTTTTGATGCATTGCATTATTTAGAAATGAATTGCAATTTAATTATGATGATCAGATATCATGTTGGACTTTATATTTTTCTAAAAGAATCTCACAAATCTTGATTCTTGAACTGAATCATACTTAAAAGTCAGATTCCATTATGCATCACATAATTTAGTGAAAAACTATAATCAAATTGATCTAATTAGAAATTTTGTAAAGAATCTCAATTGTGTTGAATTGAATTTTTTGATGTATTACATTTAGTAAAGAATTGTAATTTAGAAATTGTAATTAAATCTAATCATTGACTGTATATATTTACACCCAAAAATGAAAATTCTGTCATCATTTACTGCCTCAGTTGATGGTAGCCATTGACTTTCATAGTATAGAAAAAATGCTATTGAAGTCAATGGCTGCCGTCAACTTTTTGGGTATCCACATTCTTCAAAATATTTTTAGTGTTCAACAGAAGAAAGAAACTCAAACAGGTTTGGAACAACTTGAGGGTGAGTAAATTATGACAGAGTTGTCATTTCTGGGTGAACAATCCCTTTAACCTTGAGCTGTCAAATAGTTTTATTTTATTGGTCATTATCAGTTTCATTATATGGTTATCTGTAGTCTTTTGTTGGGGTCATGTTGACCTGTCTTTTTTTTTTTGTGGGGTCAGTTGTCATATTCTACTTTTACGTCCTGTAAAGACATAGAAACACAGAGAACGAGTCTCCACCCAAATAGGACAAGCTCAGGTCATGTTTCACTTATCAGAGCCTCAAATCAAATTAGTGAGAAAATGGCAAATGCTGTTAGCCGGCTGTCCTGTCATGGCGAGGTTTGCATGCAGCGCTGATACACAAACGCCCACACAACAGCCAAAACATGAACAGTTCAGAATCCCTGCTATGACAGCATCAGCAAAATCTGTGCCAGAAATTATGTGTGTGACGGCAGTGATGTAATCCGCATGAATCGAGCATTCAGCTTTTGACCCCGAGCTGTTGCCACACTTCATCCTGTTTAACATTGAATCAGAAGTCCAGTGCCGTTGCCTGTTACCGGTCAGTTTTGTGTCATCACTGTGTTTCAAAAGGTCTTCAAAACCTTGTGGTTTCATTGAAACCAGCATGGAAATACTCTACTTCCCTTTCATAGCTCATACAAAGAATAAATTTGCAAAAACATGTTTCTCACTGACCGATATGTATATTTGTTTTTTTGCTTTAAATTTAAAATAGACAATCAGCAGATTGCATAAGTGAAAGTGAATTTAAAAAAATGGAAGGATAAAAAAGTTTAAGTTTAGTGTAAAGAAAATGTACTGCGCTAAAATGTTTTAATTTGATATAAAATTATTTTATAAAATTATTATTTTACTAAATATTTTGGAGTCTAAAAAACTGCTGTAAAATCGAAGCCATATGTCTAAATAAGTTATGTTCCAAATTTGAAGTTGATATTTTAAAAAAATGATGACGTTTCTGTGAGATTTTATTTTGGTATTATACCAAAAATAGCCATTACTTCTATCACAAAATAGCCACCAAATATGGAATCTTGAGACTCGGACCTTTCCAACGGTATGTATTTTGTCAAGATTATAAAAAGTTTTGATTTTAAAATATTGTAGTAAATTTTGTAATATGACACTTGACACTGCCCATTAGGGGGAGGAGTCTGCTAAAAGATTTTAAAGTAGCCTATACCATTTCCATGGTAACGCTTTGTCTGATTTCAAAATAGTTTTTAAGTTTGCAAATAACTATTTTACGCTGATTACTAAAATATGTGATGAGGAAAAAACATAAATTTGATTTAATCTTTTCATATAAGTAATCTCTCTTCTCAAATAAATGTATTTTGATATTTGTAATGGAAAACGAGACTGAGGAACATCATTTTGTTCGCATCGATCCGGTTTTGTACCCAACAAAAGATCACGTGTGTGCAGTGACAAGGCCTTCTATTGTCTCAGAGTAGGAAAAACCCTCGTCCCACGTGGAGTCTGCTCTCTTGGAGCCGACGGTTTGTGTCTTCAGACGTCCCACCAGTGCAGCCCACCGGCCTGAAACTAAACACAGACTCGGCTGGGGCAGCTTTAATGATTTTTGCTGAGACTGGCAATCGCAGATTAACCGAGATTGTATTGTTCAAAACGTCTGTTTACTGATGAACTAGCTGAGATTTTAGTGTAGTCTTTAATCAGCGGGCTAATGTTTAGTTCGGACCCAACTGTCACTTTGACCCTATCGTCGTAAACGTTATATTGTGAATGTGTCAATCAGGGAACGTGACTGTTTACACAACTCCGTTTGTATCGTAGCCTTAGCATTCTGGTGCACTGCAAAGACACTTAACTTCATCCTGAGACACTAAAAATGTCTTTCCGCCCTGTTTTGATTAAAACATATTGTTTGCTTTTTATGGCGAGTGTCAGATTCCACAGTGCAGCATGTAGTATTTGTGGGCAGGCGGCGCAGTTTGGTATAAGTGCGAAACCTGCGGGAATGACGGGCCTGGAGACATAGTTCATCCACGTGTGCCAATTCTGGGTTAATGAACTGCTCAAAACAACCATTGTCAACACATTGCTACAACGGCCATTGAGCATGTAGGGTCATTACAGAGCGGTGTGTTTATTAAGCTGCTCACTGGTCCGGCTTTATTGTTTGAGAGACGTGGAGTGAGTTTTAAACTTTGACCACAATTAACTGGCGTTTTTGTTCTTATGAAGACTTGTTTAAATATTTAGCATGAGGAATGATTCATGTGTTTAAAAAAAGTTTGTATTTTTTTTTTTTTTTACTTTTGCCTGTATTTCTGTGTTTAGTTTTGGGAACTGTCTTTTTGACCAAATAGCCATTGTTGCTAAATACATTCAAAACGTTCAATGTAAAATGTAAAACATTAAAAATCTGAGATATAAATGACCAATGATGAACACGACAATATTTATTAATTTAATTCTTCAAATTAACAATAAAAAAAAGGAGTAAACAGAGGTGTTTTCCTAAACATAAATATTACTAAAACTTAAACAATGTACCAAAACTTACATTTGAGTGAAAATTTGAAGTGATGGTGAATGAACAAGTGTTTAGAAAATCATTTAATTAAAAAAAACAGAACTACAGAAACTTGTGTAAACTTGTGTTGTGTAATTTTCCAACTTTGCCGAAAAGTAATTTTCCAAATTTGTCAGAGATAATGCTAATAATTCATTATTTTTTATCACATTTTCATTTTATGCACTTTTATTATTTTAGTTTAATTATTGTATTTTATTTATTTTATTCATCATATAGCATATTAACCGTTTCTTGGAAATATAATGAAAATACCATTCAGAAATTCCATTGGGTTTCTGCTAGTGTTTGAAAGAGTTTGTATTTTTATTCATTTTAATTTATTTGTATTATTTATATAATAACTTTTTTCTTTTTCCTGTATTTCTGTATTTATTTTCAGAATGCATCTTTCTGATCAAATATCCATTGTTGCACAGTTGATTCAACATATTCAGTGTAAAATGTAAAAAAAAAAAATGTAAAAAATTCATTTTTTCCAGTGTTTTTACATAAATGAATTATTCTACAATTATTTTATTTCACCAAATTAACAATAAATAGAATATTTCCTACATATGTTTTACTAAAACTTTAGTAAACTGCCACTAGTTTTTCCAAATTTGCCAAAAACGTATGTTTTTCAACAATCATTGCTTGGATAGACAGATTTCCAACCCAAAACACGCATCATTGCTTGAATCATTGTTGAAAACAATGCAGTGTATTCAAAGTTTTCAAAGAAATCAGTCTATAGACACACATGATCTTAGTTACTTCACAGACACGAAACATCTTTTTTTAGCTAGGTTTCTTAGAAAACCAAGTCCCGACTTTGTTGTATAATGACGTGAAGGCCCTAGATTTCAATTTATTTACTTCTGTGAACAGGACGTATGTCCAGAACAGGATGTATTTGATTCTTATTTGATTTCTTTATGGTGCGAGATAAACCTGACCTGACGATGTGAGTTGTTTGGGATCAGGACATGCAAATAGATTTCCATCACCCACCACCAGTGCTCGTTTGTTAATTTGTTTATAGATTTAATGGAACTGAAGTGTCCCACTCATAAATGTTCCCGTCCTTAAGATTCGTCAGCAGCTTCTGGCGTTCATTAATCCTGGAGTCAGACTGATTTGTTTTGCATTCGGTGGAGTTTTAGGAATGTAGCTGGATTTTGCATGAGTCAAATCAGTGGCTTTTTGTAATACGTCTGAAATGCTGCTATTTAAGAGCTAACTAGATAAACTAATTACCACCTTACATCACTGATCTCACCTGAGAGCTTAGCGGGGAACTTGACCCCTTTTAACTATAAGTTTTGGGATATATTTGTTGTCCATTATTAGCACCTACTATTAGGTATTATATATCTGTTATTGTGCACCTACTACTAAAACTGGATTTCAACAAAGGGTATGTACATAGTGAAATGTTGTTTGATCATGTTAATGTTCATTAAATCAAGATTTGTGTTTGAGTAGTAGAACTGTAGATTAAAACTAGATGAGTAAAGTCTGCAAACAAACATTGACGTTAGCTTGACAAAGCCTTGTGTTAAGGTTTGAAAAGCTTGAAGTTGAAATATTTTACTTGAAGTCAATGAAATATTATTAACATATTCTAGCACAGTGTTAAAATGTTTAAGCAAGTAGTTACCATGATGCTGCTAACATGTTTTAGCACATTACCAGCGTGGTTTAGGATGTTGATAACGTTTTAGCATGTTGTTAAATTGAATTATCATGTTGCTACCATGTTTGAACACTCTGTTGGCCTGCTTTACTGTGTTGCAAGCGTGACTTACCACTTTGCTAGCATGATTTAACACATTATTAACATTTTAACATGTTACTAGCATGATTTTAGCACATTGTTAACATGAATTAGCATGTGGTTACCATGTTTAAACATTTTGCTAGAATGTTTTAGCACATTGCTAGTATGTTTTCACATGTTGCTAGCATGATTTAACACTCTTTAGCCAAAGAATTGGCTAAAACTCTTTTTTTTCCAAAAAAAATTTTTTTTTTTCGAAAGAATTTAATGTACAAAATCAAACAAATGACAATCAAAATATTTTCTAAATGAAGAACAAAGAATGCTGTACAAAGCACATTGCTAGCATGTTTTAGCACATTGCTAGCATAATTTAACATGTTGCTAGCATGTTGCTAACATGTTTTAGCTAGCACGTTCTAATTCCACAGCTTATCGCTAACATGATTGAGTATCTTCTTAGCATGTTGGTAACATGATTTAACCCATTTTTAGCATGTCTAACATGTTTTAGCACATTGTTATGGTGTGTGCACACCAAAAGCGAATCCAATTATTAGCAAGAGTAGATTACATGCAAAGTCAGACACAAACGGACAGAAATTCACGCCGGGCAATGTGAATGATGCAAATTGGGCAACGCGTTTGCTGCGAACATGTGACATTCGTCCCAATCACGTCTTTTTTTCGTGTAAGTCGAAAAATTTCAACTTGAGCAGAAAATTTGCATGACGCGTTGTCGCGCAAGCCAATCAGAGAAGAGCTTATTGACACGTCCGATTGTATCTTAAAAAACGGTTTAAATTTTTTTTATGTTTTTATTCCCGCGAACAACATGAAAAACATCTTGCGAGCACTCTAGAGCGAGTAACGCGATGCAAGTATTCGCTTTGCTTTTGGTGTGCACACACCATTAGTATGTTTTAACATTTCAGAACAGTCTGAAATTTGGTGCTTGTATCTTGAAAACTACTATTTAATATTTAGTCTCAGAAGTCAACATCATAAAATCAGTTTAATGTAAAACACTTCAGATCTAGATTAGTGCGACCGGCATGTAAATCGCTTGAATTCGGTCTTGATAGCGCAGGATAAGATTGTGATTTATCTCTGTGTTCCTCCTTCAGGTGTATCGCGGGTCCATGTGCCTCCATCCTTCACATCCAGACGGAGTTGAGTCGGAGAGCTCAGCCCAACACCGTCCTGGAGAAAGTGTTTACATCCATCACAAGGGTATGCTGAAGCAGCGTAATGGAAAATAAAGCCATGATAAGCCGTGAGAGAGAGAGAGTCATTGACCAAAGCTGATGCTCAACGTGAAGTAAACTGGTGAAATAAGATTAAAATACAATCAAAACATTTCCCAGCCCCATTTTTAGACATTATTCAGTCCTGGTTTTTCTCTTTTATGAACTTGTTGTTCCTTTGCTGTCACTGTGTGTTTTATGAGGCCATCAGAGCAATATCTTCAACTTTAGTCTAGAAGCCGATAATAAATACACCTCAGGCAGGTTTAACATTAGCAGACAGATGAATATTGTGGTGACATTTCTCTTTACAATCTCCAATGACTTCAAAGAGCCGTTTTGTCGAGCTGCTGTAAAACGTCTTTATAAGCTGCTGTTGTGGGTGGAGATCTGGGGCCAGTTGCATAAACTTAGCCACCATGTTAAGACTGTGTCTTAAGAACTAGTTTGACCAACTAGCAGTTGCCAAGGGGTAATCAGTCTTACTTTTCCAATATAAATAAGACCAATCTATCTTTTTATAACTGAATTTAAAAAGTATATGACCAGTCTTGAAGAAAAAAAACTAGATGACTAACTTTTTAAGACTAGTCTAAACAGTTTATGTAACGGGCCCCTGAACTGATAACTTTCAGAAGAAAGCTGTCAATCTGTGGTCTCATTTTTCATTTGTCATTTTGATGGTTATTCTGTAGGCCTTTCTTTTTTTCATTTTATGTATCAACTTGAGACGGTTTATGTTCCGGATGTTCCAGGGTTTGATTTTTTATTTTTATTTTTTTTTATGGAAAGTATCATTTATATACCTTTGTTCCATTTATGCTCCAAGGCTTGATTTTATTTGTTTTTATAATGAAAACTAAAATTGATTTACTTTTGTCCCAGACCCAGACTTTAAAGCTTACAGTGTAAAAATCCATAATAAATATATTATTTATTTCAATTTAAAACTATCATAGTAAAAAAGTAAAATAATTGCAGCTAATTCATTTATTGTGTGAGATATGTACATTTTTACATTAACTTTAGGCAATTTATGTTCCAGGGTTTGGTTTTCTTTTTCTTTTTTTTTTTTTAACGAAAACTTTTTAGAATTTATTTATTTTTGTCTTATATCAAGACTTTAAAGCTTACAATGTAAAAATCTCTAAGAAATATATAATTTAAATTTAAAACTATCATAAAGAAAAAGTGAAATAAATGTAGCTATTTCAGTGTTTATTGTGTGATTTACAGACATTGTTACACAACTTATGCCTGTAACAATTTTCACAACAAAAAATTCTGTACTTTATAACATTTAATTTATTCATTTATTAGTATACAAAAGTGTCGGTGAAGGTCTTGAGATACAAGACGTGAAGAACTAAATAAAATTAAGATGTAAATTTTGAGTTATTGTCGGCGCCGATTGCCTTGTGGGTAGCGTGACGACATAAGCTCCGTTACGCTACGGGTGTCCCGAGTTCGAATCCCAACTCGAGGACCATTCCCGATCCCACTCCCTGTTTCTCAAAAAAATTAAAGGGTTAGTTCACCCAAAAATGAAAATTAGGCTGTGTTTTATTCACCCCCAAGGCATCCTAGGTGTATATGACTTTCTTCTTTCAGACGAATCCAGTCGGAGTTAGATTTAAAAATTGTCCTGGCTATTCCAAGCTCTATCATTGCAGTCAGCGTGTGTTGCAGTGCTTCAGTCCAAAAGAAGTGAAATAAAAAGCGCCAATCCATAAAAAAAGTGTCTCACATGGCTCCGGGGGTGAACAAAGGCCCCCTGTAGCGAATCGATGCATTTTTGTAAGAAAAATAACCATATTTAAAACGTAATAATCACTTTAATCTGGGGTGAGTAAAACACAGCCTAATTTTCATTTTTGGGTGAACTAACCCTTTAAGTTATACTTTTTTTTTTTTGTCATTTCTAGTTTAACTTAAATTGTCAAGTTATGCAAAAAATTTGAAAATATGAATTACTTGTGTGTGTCTTTATAGGACAAATAAATAAAATGCTAGCAAGAATTTATTCGTAACTTCATAATTCCACAGTACAATGAAGGATAATTTGAGATATGATTACATTTACTCACAATTTTTCTTGTTTATTCCAGTCCCCAGACTCGAGGCACTTAGAGGGTCTGTCTAAGCAGCTGGACTGGGACGTGAGGAAGGTCCAGCGATGGTTTCGACACCGGCGGAACCAGGACAAACCCAGCACAAGAACCAAGTTTTGCGAGAGCATGTACGTTTTAATGTTTTTCTGCTAGCGCATTTATAGTGCATTAGCATATAGAAATTAATAAAAATATGCCGTCCAAAATGTTTTACTTTATAGACACTTTTATGGAAAGGGATGAGGAAATTATCATCGATATTTGGACTACACCATTTGTCAAGTTTCTAGTATAAGCTACTCAAGTATTAGTACACAAGCTAATAATAATTAATCTTAGAGATAGTTAGTTTGGTTCATTAGAAATCTTTATTGAGGAATGTTTTGAGATTTCAGTGGAAATTACTTATACAGTGGGTACAGTGGGTGGTGGGCGGAGTCTCTTCCTCCATTGGTCGGTTTTTCTGTCAATCACAGTTTCACTGCAAGTGCTCTAGATTGGCCGTGAAAATATAAATGCATGTTGATGTTGGAGGAGCAGGTTGTTGTCTACCATCATATATTTTGGAAACATAGCCCTGTGGGGTCTTTCCTGATTTAGTCATATCAGATTAATCTGTTGTCAAACAAAAGATCCGCCCTCATTCTCTATGATTCAGCAGTGAAATCAGGCCTCTGGCTGCCATGTTTCCCAACACATGTGATTGGATTGATGGGATTGTGTTCAACATTTCCTTTCAGATTGCTATACTCTGTGTTTACTCTCACATGCAGCCGTGTGTTTGAGTTTCTGTCATTTGTTTTCTCTGCTTTCTCTGCAGGTGGAGGTTTACATTCTATCTGTGTATATATACGTATGGGATCCGTTTCCTGTGGCAGGTGAGCTACAACTGAAAGGTGTAGAATTACAGACAGATATCACTGTTTGGGCCATTTGTGTAATTTTTTTAAATCCGTGTGTGTGTGTGTGTGTGTGTGTGTGTGTGTGTGTGTGTGTGTGTGTGTGTGTGTGTGTGTTCTAGTCTCCCTGGATGTGGGATACGAGACACTGCTGGTACAATTACCCTTATCAGGTAACGCTTAAAATGTTGCCATCTTCTGATGTGGGTTCAAATGAATCTTAACCGTGAACTGTGACATTTTCACAAATCTTTTGCCCGTTATGTTTAAATTGTGCAAACAATCCACAATATATGAGCATATAAAGGAAAACAGCAAAGGACATGTTTTTTTGTCATTGTTGAATTTATGCAAATTTAAATGGTCATAAGCAAAATAAAAAAATCTTAATAATAAATGATTGCAAAAAAATATATTTTTATATATAATACTGTATAGCACTTTGGGTATTAGAAAAGTGCATTTCATTATAAATAAATATGTATTGTAGGGATGTAACGATTAACCGCGAGCCGGTTGAAAATCTATTTAAATATGTGACGATTCAAATCGGTTGAAATGCTAAACAAATCGCGATTCAGTTAGGGGTAGGAGTTTATATGAATGTATGTCTGAGGGGAACTTACTGACTTTCGATGGTATTTTTTCTTTTGCTCTTACCTCTGTATAAAGCATATTAAAAGTTCATAAGTGCAGCGCTGCTTTGTTTACAGCTGAACCCAAGGAAATGCTTTAAGCGCCACCTGCTGGCAGAGAGTGCATCTGCGTCTCGTTCAGCTCGTCTGCTGTTTCTGTTTCGTGCAGATATTTTTTATGCATAGTTTCACAAAACTGAAGTCAAATCATTCTTTTATTTGTGTTACTTATTTATTTGATTTGGGGCGTGTTTTAAAATATATTAAAAAAAAAATTAGTTTTATTTACATTTACATTATATTTAAATTTTGTTGTTTAGCAAACACTTTTATCCAAAGCGACTAACAAATGAGGACAATTATTTATTTGATTTGGGGCTTGTTTTAAAATATATAAAAAAAAAAAATAGTTTTATTTACATTTACATTATATTTAAATTTTGTTATTTAGCAAACACTTTTATCCAAAGCGACTAACAAATGAGGACAATAGAAGCAATCAAAACCAACAAAAGAGCAATAATTTACAAGTGCTATATTAGTATATTATTATAGTGTTATATTTCAATTTCACAAAGAAATGTACAGTATTTTGTCCAAGCAATAATACAAGGACACATTTAATTTATAATTTGTCTTAAATCTCATTTTGTTAAAAAAAAAAAAATCGCGAATCGAATTGTGAGTTGAGTGAATCATTACATCCCTAATGTATTGTATTGTTATTAAAATGTATTATTAAAAATAATAACGATTTAGATAATAAATGTGCTTGGTTGTCTTGAAAGAAATTTCACATCGCAAAAAAAAAACAATCTTAAAGATCCTAAAATGTTTGTCACTTCATGCATTAAATAAGATAAAATGATTTTATTTTATAATGAGGATTTACGGAGTAAATGCACTGTCATGAACAACATAAAAATAAATAAATAAAACAATCTCAATGATCCTACAGTTGATTTCACATTTTTAATTTTATGTACATTAAGCATGTATTTATTTAATTGTTTGCTTATTTTATTTATGATAAAATTAGGATTTAGGGAGTAAATGCATAATGCATCATAAATAAGATTTCACATTATAAAAAAAACTGTTCACTAATGCAAATTTTTATTTATTTATTGATTTCATTTTATTATTTTATTTTATTCATCACCTGGCACTTTAACAGTTTCCTCATATGTAATTTCTACTCTGTAAACTGTGTGTGTGTGTGTGTGTGTGTGTGTGTGTGTGTGTGTGTGTGTGCTACAGGTGCTGACCTCAGGCCTGTATTATTATTATATAACAGAACTGGCCTTCTACTGGTCGCTCATGTTCTCACAGTTCACAGACGTCAAAAGAAAGGTGAGCGTTCCTGAATCAAACGCCATCTATTCATTTCTACTGTGTTTAATCCATTATTTAATTCACTTCTCTCCTCTCTCAACTTCCCACCACATCAGGCATACATATTCAAAGTAGTTTTTTTATATCTATATATATATCGACTCTAAGGTCAAAATCCTGCAAAATCCCTCATGCTTAAAGCATTGTTCTCCACCGCCTCACGTCAGCAGCTCTGTCATGTGATACAGATTAAACTACTCAAGATCGGTGTGTTAGAGAAGGAAAAGCCCTTAAACTACACAATGAACTCGGCAGCTGTCAGACGCACATGGTTTTTGTTTCTCTATTGTATTTCTGTTTCTCGCTCGTAAAGACACATAACGCCGGCGTTTGAAG
>NW_015542486.1:177719-178938 GCF_001515605.1 Sinocyclocheilus anshuiensis
AGAGCGTCTTCAGGGTGCGGCTCGTCTGTTTGTTTAAGATACGGTCCGTGGCCGTGGCCATTATGAGCCCAGAGTTTTGACTCCATCATAACAGCGAGATGTTGTTCCTCTTTATTTATAGACACGGTGGAAACAATCTGGAGAATTCGGCTGCTGTTTGCAGCTTGAAGGGAAAAGTTACAAATCTGAATTGTTTTTGTGCGCTCGTGTTTAATTTGCATCATATTTTCGTGTCCTGCTGGTAGTTTTTTTTACATATTTCCCGTGTGTTTCTGCAGGATTTCCTCATCATGTTCGTTCATCATCTGGCGACGATCAGCCTGATCAGTTTCTCGTATGTAAATAACATGTTGCGTGTGGGGAGTCTGGTCATGTGCGTTCACGACACATCGGACTTCCTGCTGGAGGTGAGAACGCATAACAATACTTTTACTGTCACGTTATTCTGCATAATATTCATCAGCCAGCATTTAACTGAGGAGCAGTGTGTAATTTTATACAAAATTACCCACATTAACTTTTTTCCTCAATGGTACATGAATAATTGATTTCTAAATCAACATCTAACTAGATTTTGAAGTGAAATTGGTATTAGTATTTTGATATTTTATTCAGTGCTACATGAGCAGCATTTACAAAACATATATTCAAAAATACCTCTATTTTCTAATAATATTATTATAATATATTGCATATATATTATACATTACATTTATAATAATATTATAAATGTAACGTATAATATATATGCAATATATTACAATAAAATTATAAATCAACATATATTTTATCATTTTATTTTTATTATAGATAGATAGATACCAAATATTATTATTTTATTATTATATTACCATTTAGAAATTAGCATTTAAATGCACTTTTTATTATCATTAATATACTAATAGAATTTTCACTCTTTCCATTGTCATTTCAATTTTAGGTATAGTCATTTTGCTGTGTGTTTTTGTCATTTGTATTATTTTTTTACGTCTATTTAGTGTTTTTTTTAATTAATTAATTAATTTACATGTTTAAATGTTGCCTTAACAGCTTACCTAAAAAAATAAAATACAAGAAATAAGTTTAAAGGGATAGTTCACCCAAAAATGAAAATTCTGTCATTACCGTATTGACCCGAATATAAGACGATGTTTTTTTCTTGGAAATACATCTGAAAAAACGCGGTCGTCTTATATTCAGGGTCTAGACTTTGACATGT
>NW_015542486.1:179369-179850 GCF_001515605.1 Sinocyclocheilus anshuiensis
GTTTGGAACGACATGAGGGTGAGTAATTAATGACAGAATTTTCATTTTTGGGTGAACTATCCCTTTAAGGGTTTTTTATATATTTGTTTTATTTCATTTAACATTTTTTAAGATTTTAATTAAAATTACATTTTTTGTTTTAGTTGTAGAATGTTTTATTAAAAATCAAGAAAGAAAAACATTATATAACTGTGTATAAACTGCATTTAAACAAGTATTGATGTATAAAATTCTATCCCACTGTATTTTTTCCAAATGCAACATTTTTTAATGAATATTTGTTTTATGTATTTATTCATTCATTTTTTTTTATCTTATAGGCCGCAAAGTTAGCAAACTATGCCAAATACCAGCGTTTATGTGACTTCTTGTTTGTGGTGTTCAGTATGATCTTCTTTGGGACGAGATTGATCATTTTCCCCTTCTGGTCAGTATTACATCCGTGTGTGTGTGTGTGTGTGTGTGTGTGTGTGTGTGTGTG
>NW_015542486.1:179926-210610 GCF_001515605.1 Sinocyclocheilus anshuiensis
GGCTGGATTCAGTGTCTGGGTTTTGGTATCACAATGACAGAACCGACACGCAGTCCAGATCCACTGACCTCCACCGCAGATACCACACTCAGTCAGCAGGACATCACATAGAGAAATCACTATTATATGCCTTAAAGATTCTCTATACTGTTTTCTAAAACCAGTTCCAGTCCTTGATTCTGATTGGACAGCAGCTGTGTTTTATTCACGATAAAGAACAGCTATGACCGTTTCATCCGGTTCTGTGCATCACTGAGCAACACCCTTAGCTACATAAACAATCAATAATGTAGTGTCGAAACTGTTCCATGTGTTATGTATTCAGTAAAATGAACTGTTTATTATTTATGTAATGAATAATGAGTGAAGGGGTTGCAGTGACTCGTGTCTAACAACGCCCTTCAGCTGTGACTTATTCACAATACAGCACAGCCTCTTATTGAATGAATGAATGAATGAATGAATGAATGATGAATGAATGCATGATGCTCTTATTGCTTACTTATCACTTTCTATTAATATTACATACTAATACTAAATGCATATTAATAGGATTAATTTAGTATTCATATTATTAATGCTAAAATAAGTATTAAAAGTGTTGAAAGGCTCAAGCATTTTAGACATTTCAATAAAAAATAGTAAATGTATTCAGTAGTAAATTATTGCATTGCTGTGTAATAGTAATTAAATAAATGCCTTTATAACTTTAGTAAGAATCAGTGTAGAATGCTTAGTTGTCATGCCATAAATTTCACATTGCAAAAAAAAACAAGATCCTAAATGGCCTTCACCTTATTTATTTTATTTTAATGAGGATTTATCAAGGATTAATGTAATAGAAATGTTAAAAGTAAAATATCAAAACATGAATGGCAAATTTTCATTATTACTTTATCATTTAATTAAAAACAAATAATAGTTTTAATGCCGACAGATCATGAAAACCATATGTCTGCAGCCATAGTTTTAGAGTACATTAATAATTCAAACATTATTTTTAATTTTCTATTACTTATTTTTTTATCAAAGCAACAAGTTAATGTAAATGATGATTATTTGAATGCTTAGGTTATAATATGTTATCTAATGAGGTCAATTATTTTATTCATTATATATCCAATATTTTTATTATTGATACTTTGTGCCAGTTTCCCAGGAAGTGGCTATTTTATTATCTTGAATGCATGGGATAGAAATAGTGCTTTATTCACAAAAGTTTCTGTGATATTTCTAGTTGAATTCGCAACTTTGGATGTAAACATAGATATTGTTAATATGTTCTTTTAAAACTGTCTCAAAATCTGAAAATATGACGACAAATGTTTGTGGTACACATTGTCAAAATTAAGTACTCATTTTTCGTGAGAAAATAGTAAATATCAGTAGTATACAAAATATTAAAGCAGACGTAGATGAGTTTGTTTCTTCATCAGATTTGGAGAAATGTAGCATTACATGACTTGCTCACCAGTGGATGCTCTGCAGTGAATGGGTGCCGTCAGATTGAGAGTCCAAACAGCTGATAAAAACATCACAATAATCCACAAGTAATCCACACCACTCCAGTCCATCAGTTAACATCTTGTGAAGCCAAAAGCTGCGTGTTTGTAAGAAACAAATCCATCATTGGGATGTTTTAACTTCAAACTTTTGCTTCTGGCTAAAATATGACTCCATAATCCATAAAAACGCTTCATCCAGTTTACTGGTAACATTTACAAATAATGGTTAAATGATTGGTAAAAGGAATTCTCCCCATATGTTTAGATAAGATGAAGTGTTTTGTTGTTGCAGGATTCTGAACACGACGCTCTTCGAGAGCTGGGAGATCATCGGGCCGTACCCGTCCTGGTGGCTCTTCAACTTTCTGCTGGTGGTGCTGCAGGTGCTGCACATCCTCTGGTCCTACCTCATCTCCCGCATCGCCTTCAAAGCCATCATGAGAGGAAAGGTGCGCACAAACCCGCTGTTATTCACTTGCTCTGAGCCACATGTTCAGGAGGTCCACGTTCATGTTGTGTAGTTACACGCGTTTCCTCTCTTTTTATCTTTCTCTCCTGCAGAGCTGGTTTGTCTTTCCCCTCTCTAGCTGCTGGAAGGCTGTTCCCGTCTTTCAGCTTCTGTCCTGATAGAAATCTTTTGCTATTTCTGCTAAACTCGCTCGCTTTAGGGGCTTTCCCTCTCTCTCAGTTTCTTCGGCTGTAAGTCTGCTTTCTTTACTTGATTTTCTGGTTCATTTTGTAGCAACCTGAAATGTGAATTAAACTGAATGTGTTTCAAAGGACTAGTTTACTCCAAAAATGCAATTTCGCTGAACATTTAATCTCCCTCAGGCCATTCAAGATGTAGATGAGTTTGTTTCTTTATCAGCTTTGGAGAAATGTAGCATTACGTCACTTGTTCTCCAATGGATCCTCTACAGTAAATGGGTGCCGTCAGAATGAGAGTCCAAACAGCTGATAAAAACATCACAATAATCCACAAGTAATCCACAACATCAATTAACGTCTTGTGAAGTGAAAAGCTACTTGTTTGTAAGAAACTAACTTCAACTAACTTTTAATGTCAAACCGTCTCTTCTGGCTAAAATATGACCCCATAATCCATAATAATGCTTCCTCCAGTGAAAAAGTTGTCTCGTCTGAATCAGGAGAGACATCTGCATGGATGAAACATTGTTTACAAGCCAAAACCGCTCTAAACTGTCTGAGGATTTTCACTAGAGGAAGCGTTACTATGGATTATGGAGTCATATTTTAGCCAAAAGCAACAATTTGAAGTTAAAACTTCTTAATGATGGATTTGTTTCTTACAAACATGCTGCTTTCACCTCACAAGATGTTAATTGATAGACTGGAGTGGAGTGGATTGTTGTGATGTTTTTATCAGCTGTTTGGGCTCTCATTCTGACGGCACCCATTCACTGCAGAGGAACCATTGGTGAGTAAGTGCTGTAACGCTACATTTCTCCAAATCTGATGAACAAACAAACTCATCTACATCTTTGAGTGGAGGATTTTGCTTTTAAAGCACCCAAGCGCCCTCTAGAGGAAGGCCGCCAACATTTTCCAGCCAGAGAATTGAACCAAAACAGTCCTTTAATTTAAAAAGCAACCATTGGATTGGTCTGCTTATATAAAACCATTAAACAAGTTGATAAAATAATTAAACAATTTTTTAACATACTACATCCAGACCATTCAAAGTACTACAACTAATACCCTAAATGTCGTTCCAGGTGTCCAAAGACGACCGCAGCGACATCGAAAGCAGCTCGGAGGAAGAAACCGAAATGTCACCCAAAGAGCGACTCAAGACGGCTTCATCCCGAGGAGAAAACGGCACCAACGGCCATTTTGGCTCCAAACCCTGGAGCCAGAACCACAACAACTGGTGACGCTCCTTCCACGTGGCCTTACGCACAAAGAACTCATGTCCCAGAAATATCGTGTTGGGACTATTGCTCATTCCCTGTACCTCACTCTAACACCAAAACCGAAAAAACACCAACAAAATCACCCTGTTGTGGGACTTTTGAGACTCGATGACAGAGATTGGGGCATCATTCCGGTGATGATGGGACAGTAATGACATTATGGCCACTATGAGAAGCTTGTGAAAGAGAAAAACGATTATATTAGTGATATTTACATTCCCTCGTTTCCTTGTCTTGGGAGTTGAGAAGATGTTTCTTTTCAACGCTTCGTTTTACTGAAGTCATGGAAGAAGATTCTCTTCAGATTTTAATGGTCAGATGTACTTGAGTGTCCATATACAGTTGCCTTTCTTTTTGTTTTCATTGTTTGTATTGGTAACTGATGTGTTTGTAATTTGTTTCCTGTGCTGTTTTTCATTTAGCTTTTTTATGTTTGGAAACCAAATAAGGTTATTAAAATGAAAGCTGGGCCTTTTTCCTGTAATGAGATACTTTTTTGATTTAATTGGGGAGTGTTTTACCTTCCACTGGAAATCAGGGTGGATTCAATTAAACAAATATGCATAGAAATAAAATATGAAAACTTAAATAATAAGTTTAGAGTTCCCGTGGAATTTTAAAAGTGTAGTTTCCTGTCTTGTAGTCAATTTTGAATTTTTTAAAAATGTAAATTTATATACTGCAGAAAAGTTGGAATTTCCCGATCATAATGAGCATTGTAAATGCTAAATGCAAATAATAATTAAATTAATGTTAAATAATATCTAGGTCCTGAAGCAAAACCAGTTGAGAGCTACTGGTACGTTGAATAAAACAGTTATTTTAATCATATTTATACACTTTATAGTGTTTAATATTTTGAATTTGCTTTTATTTTTATATTTTCCGTTAACTTAAGTTGTAGTAATTGTATGTGCTTTTGTCATTTTGTTTTAAATGTAATTTCTGCTTAGTTTTAATTTATATTTAAGATACAGTATTATTTTAGTACTTCAATCTAAACTTGTTTTCAGTTGGCTGATCGATTTAAATTTTTCATCTAATATTTATGTTTTATTTCAGCTTTATTTAAATGAACAAAAACTAGTGTTGTCAAAAGACCCGGTATTTCGGTACCAAGTCGGTACTAAAAAAATGAAAACGTTACGGTACCAGGTTTTTTTAAGTACCGGTGGTACCGAGTACCCGGTCAACCCGGTTCTTGATGCGCTATCAGAAAGCTATCCTCTTCCAGTGTTGCCAAGTCCGTAGTTTTCCCGCGGAATTGGGCTGCTTAACACTGTTGCTGCGGCGAATACTGAAATTTTGGTACCGTGACAACACTAACAAAAACTATTTAAATAATTTTCACACCTGGAAAAACATGATAAAATCATGTGTTAACAGCTGTGGGAACCCTACAGATCTATAGGACATGCACAAACACTCACGATAGTAGATTTAACAAGGATCATTTAATATATTACAACACATAAGATCTCACTGAACTCCACAAAAAGGCAAATGAACCCTTCGAGGGTCACGAACGCAGGTGGGTTTCTGCTGACAATCTGCTGGGCCACATACTGTCCCACCCGTGTGGCATGATCAGTGTCAGGTTAACTGATTATTTACAGCCCGTGTCTTCAGTCTTTAATAGTTTCTGAAGCCGCGCTCTCATTCTGTGCCGCCAGCTCCAGCTGTTTCTGTCTCTGCATGTATCGCTGAGCCCGCAGGACGCACAGGTATCCGCCGTACACCGTCAACAGCATCATGGAGCCCGAGAAGAGCTTATAACCCGCATCAGCGATGCGCTTCCCACTGAGCATGATGGATCTGTGAAAACCGAGTTGAATTAGTAGCATCTCGGAAAACAGAATGTTTCCCTAATGTTTGCCATTTGTGAGGTGAGGTGGGGGAACCAAATAAGAACGTTCTGCAAACCTAAAAAGAATGTGTTATGTCTGTAAAGGCTGGCTAATCAAACACAAACCTTAAAGGGGTCCTATTATGCTCTTTTACAAAGTCTTGATTTTGTTTTGGGGGTGTACTAACTAGAACATGCTCTCATGCTTGGTGGTTCGAAAAACGCATTATTTTTCACACAATTTACATTATTACAGCACCTCTCTCCCCAGCCTGGCACAAACGGCTCGATTAGTTCCGGCTTTGATGAAGGTCCGCCTTCCGAAAAACAAAATGTGTTGTGATTGGTTAGCTGTCCCAGTGCGCTGTGATTGGCGAACAGCTTAGACGGTGTTTCAGTACTGCCACGCCCCTTGCTCCGTCTTTCAACAAAAGCTTTTGGGTGAACCCGGCACTGTCCTCCCTCGTGTTGTGGAAGCTGTCCTCAGTAAAATGCACAGCACACAATAGCAAATTGGGGTTATAATGCTCAGGAACAGAGTTAAAAAATAAATTGCAACCACTGTTTCCTGACATCATCCGCTTTCGGAAGCCCAAACAAAGACGTTTGGTGTTTCAGGCGGTCGCACACCGGATGAAAAGCGCAGCGTCGTGCCACGTCTTTAAAATTCAAATACATTATTTTCTATGAGTGTAGGCACACCGGCGGCGCCGTTCGGCGTCTGTCCGCGGCGCCCAGCTACGTCGTGTTGTACTTGTAAGAATTGTTCTAAACATGCCGAAAATGTGATGCTACAGCACAGCAGCTCTTCTTCTTCTTGGTTTTCTCTGATGCACTAACTCTGCAGCAGCACTTCTTATTCGTTGTTTCGTCTGATGCACTCACTCAACCAAGCGTTCTAACCACAACCTCGCCCCTCCCCACCCCCCAACCATTAGAATTTCTGTAGGCGGGAATTATTTGTAATGATATTCCAATGAGCCGCTTTGTGACATCACAAACCCCGGAAAACCAACGCTGTAGTCCAAACGAGCCGTTCGCTGTAGTTCTTGAAAAGGGATTTTTTAAAAACAAAATATCTCCCTTTGGAGTGGACTTTGAGATTTGTAACTTTCTAGATCTTTTTTATGCCCAAACATACACACTACACACTGACTAAAATTAAAAAAGTGAAAAAGCATAATAGGACCCCTTTAAAAACTGTCTTGGAAATGACATGAGAACCAAAAACTAACATTTCTAGAACGTTCAGGGAACCAAACAATTGTTAGCATGGATACACACACGTATGTCACGGAGAGGCCTATTTGACGCCTGCATTAACATCTGCAAGACTTATTTTTTCAAGTGTTTGCTCATCTGCAAAACGTCTATGTGACGTCTCCTATCAGATGTCAAATAGACGTTTATTAGATGTCTTTAAGATGTTTATGATTTAGAATGTATGTAAAACTGACATCTAAGAGACGTCTGTCAGATGTTTGTTCACAGCAGATGCTTTCCAGATCAAGTGATCTTTAACATGTGCTATGTCAAAGCTCAAAAATCTGAAAAGATCTGAAATACGAATAATATTTTAAAAAATGTGCCAGTTTTACTAAAGAAAATCTGACAACTGTAATTGTGTAGATTTGTCGCTCTAGATTTAAAATCAAGATTCAAGATCTTTAAATACGTCAAGGAATACAATGGTATTACCATGGCACCATATTCAATAACGATTATAACTTTTGTTCGTGCATGCTAATTGTATTTCTCTTCGGTTTTACAACACATCAGCATGAGTTTGCTTCTCAGCTCTATATCTAAATCACAAAGTCAGAAAACAAGCTTTAGTCAGCTTTCTTATACATAAATATTGTTTTAGAGTCGTTTAATATTACTGCGTTTACCTCAAATATGCCGAATGTGGAGTCTTACCTGTTTAAATTACAATTCAAAGTATGAGGAAATCCAATTCTGTTCTCAATGTCAGGCAAATGGTTTGTGCGCATGCGCAGTTACGTAACGCTATGGCGGGGCAGAAGGGCAAAATGTAGTAAAAACGTTTTCTCTCGTAATTTTCCTGAGAGTTTATAAACTCCATCATCTTAAAGGTAATATTTTACAGCACTGAACCGAATATCCGGGTTTAATGGCTGACTTTTACCTTTATAATGGCTGCCTTTTTTAATTTATAAATGTGTACAATCGATCCGAAATGAGGAACTAGTTTGTTTTATGGCAACGCGCGCCGTCAGGAATTATTTTGTTGTTGGACAGACATGGAGACTCACGTTCCCCATGTGAATGACGAGGAAAACGAAGATCCAGGAGCTGCTCCTTATGGAAACTTCATCAATTATTACACCTTCAACCCGCCAGAGAATCGCCTGAGTCTGATACCAGAAACTCTGCTGGAAGACATCGAACTCGGCTCTGAACGCGTTTTAATACTGGACGTGGGATGTAATTCAGGGGTAAAAATGACAGATTACTCTCATTTCGTGTTTAAATCATCATAGTGTGCTTTTTATTATTAGATATTACGCTTATTAAATAATTTTTTTATTCTTTGTATGCTGTGGTTATCTGTAAACACAATAAAGCTGACTTCCCTTAACATTTAGGCTACCTTTCAGATTTTTTAAAAAACTTATTAGACATATATTACTAACAGTTAGCAGTCTGTGTATATGCATTTGAAGTGTTAAATGTAAAGCCAGTATAAATTAGAATTAATCGAGCAATATCAGATTTCCAGACATGGAAAAGTCATGGAATTTAATAGTATATTTAAAATGTCATGGGAATTAATGTGGTTGATCTTAAAGTTGATAAACTGCTGTTTATGAGACTTCTTTAATTTTGTCATACATATTCAAGAATGAGTGGTTTTAATCACCAAAATGTGTTTTGTATTATTCCCTCTGTTTGTCAGGACTTGTCTGTTGCTCTCTACAAGCATTTATTGCATGAGGAGGCCTCTGGAAGTGACTTTTCTAAAAGAGAAGTGTATCTGCTTGGATTTGACCTGGACCAGGATTTAATCCTTCGCGCGCAAAACTCCAACCCCTTTCCCCAGAATATCCAGTTTGTCCCCCTGGATATCACAGATGATCCAGAGAGCCGGGCAGTGCTAGAGTCCTACTTGGGAAGGTTTGGCTGCCCCCGCTTCCACCTGTGCACCTGTTTTGCGGTGACTATGTGGGTGCATCTGAATCACGGAGACGCAGCGTTTCTGTCTCTCCTCTCCAGACTGGCGTCTCTCTGTGAGTTTCTGCTGCTGGAGGCACAGCCGTGGAAGTGTTACCGCTCCGCTGCGCGCCGGTTACGCAAACTGGGGCGCAGTGACTTTGACCACTTCAAGACCCTTGAGATTCGAGGGGACACGGCTGCGCATGCTAGAGAGCACTTGGAAAAGCGGTGCAGCATGGATCTGGTGCAGAGTTTCGGTAATACAACATGGGACAGAAGTCTTCTGCTCTTTAAAAGACGATGATTTGGAGCAAAACAGTCGGACAGAAGTTTAATCAGTCAAGATCAGTCTACAGCTGACACTTGACTGTAACCCTAGTCTTGTAGACTATGATTCTATTTAGCAACCACAAGAGGGCACTATGTATGCGTTGCCATTTTTATTTTACATGTTTTTTTAGTAACAGTATGTCTAATTGACAGATACAAGTGAGTATTATTAAGAAGAAGAAGAATATGTTTGTCCCCTGGATTATATTTATATTTCTAAATGAACAATTGCAGACAGATGGATATAGTCTCTTTTAGCACATGCTCTAAATGTTTTAATTTAATAAACGCTATACTCCACTGTAGTGTTTCAAATGTCTAGTGTATTTACTGTTTTCTTAGAGCGTTGCGTATAAATAGAATTTAAGTTGCTTTATATACACAATATTTTAACTGCTTATTTTACAAATGAGCAAAAAAGTAAAAAAATATGTACACTGCCAGTCAAAAGTTTTTGAACAGTAAGATTTTTATGTTTTTAAAGAAGTCTCTTCTCCTCACCAAGCCTGCAATCATTTGATCCAAAGTACGGCAAAAACAGCAAAATTCTGAAGTATTTTTTTTACTAATAACCGTTTTCTATTTGAATGTATTTTAAAATGGAAGTTATTTCTGTGATTTCAAAGCTGAATTTTTAGCATCATTACTCCAGTCACATGATCCTTCAGAAATCATTAGCTACTATTCTTATTTTCTGCTCAAAAAACATTTATTATTATTATTATTATGTTTAAAACAGCTGAGTATAATTTTTTCAGGTTTCTTCGATGAATAGAAAGTTCAGAAGAACAACATTTATCTGATATATATATATATAGTTTGTAACAATGTCTTTATGCCATGTCTTTATCATCACTTTTGATCGATTTAAAGCATCCTTGCTAAATAAACATATTAATTTCTATAACTTCTTTACAAATATATATATATATATATATCTATGCAGTGTTGGGGGTAACGCATTACAAGTAACGCGAGTTACGTAATCAGATTACTTTTTTCAAGTAACTAGTAAAGTAACGCATTACTTTTTAATTTACAAGAGAATATCTGAGTTACTTTTTCAAATAAGTAGCGCAAGTTACTTTTTTTTTTTCCAATTTATTGATTGACAGCTCTCCTGTCCCCATGTTGAGAGAAATCAGATGTTACTGAAAACAAACAAGCAAGCCCTGTCCAGATTTAAAAAGTAACATAACGCATTACTTTCCATAAAAAGTAACTAAGTACCGTAATTAGTTACTTTTTTATGGAGTAACGCAATATTGTAATGCATTACTTATAAAAGTAACTTTCCCCAACACTATATATGTGTGTGTGTGTGTGTGTGTGTGGCCTACTAAAATTGGCACACGTTTCCAGACTGAACGTCACAGAGAACTCTTCCCGTGCTCTCAGTCAGAATTCAAACAAAAATTAACAGACGAATAACTTAACGGTCTAACTTAGTGGCTGTTCGCGCTTTCTTATATGTGTAATTATTTGAATATAACGTTTATTGGACACTTCAATTTGAACAAATCAAGTGAAAGAACCAGAAATACATTAAACGAAGATGTTTTGGACGAGGAGAGCTGCTTCTGCGAAATTGTGAAGCTTTGTGGTAAGAAATAATATAATTTCCTTTATTATCATAGTCAAGCTTAATCGAGTTTGTGAATGTTAAGTAATTTGGAGCAATTTAGGTAATGAAAGTAGGTGTATTCTGGCTCCACCATGATGCTTTTCATCACCCAAAGCTCTTCAGGATGTTATTTTGATTAAATTTGGGGTTTGTCTGATTCAAGGTAATGTTAAACCCTCACTAACCATGGTGCGCTGAATAAAACCCCTTCAGACATATATAAACGGCTCCTGTCTTCCTCAAAAATTACTCTAATTCTCATAATTGGGATTACAGTAGAACTGAAACCGCTTCTGTTGAAATATTGCTCAAACAGAAATTATTCCCAAGGCTGTTGTTGGTGAGTTTATGAAGCTTCAAGCTATTGAGAAGAGGGAGCATCAAGGACAATATGAAGAATATCATCATATCATGTTTTACTGTCACAGAGTGCATATTGACTGTCCTATGTGTGTATTTGCCTGTAGCCAAATAACAAATTATTTTGTTACATTTGAACAGGTTTTACAGGAAGAAATGCTCAAATTGCACTGCTGAGATGTTCACTTTGGTGTTATTTTTCAGGCCTTCTCGTTTCTTTCTTGTTGAAAAAGGTAAGTGTTTATTTCTTCTGTATGGTTTGTGCTCTTACAGACATTGACTAAACTTACTTTAGGTCTTTATTCACACCACAAACAATTATGATTTTCAATTATGACTTCAGGACTGTCTGCACTGTAATTTTTTCAAGTGGTGAAATCAGATCTGTTTGTTGAGATGGTGTATCAGGTTGCAGGTATACAAGATATACTGATGTTGCATACACATTGTGTCCAAAATAGTGTTGTCAAACGATTAATCGCGACTAATCGCATTCAAAATAAAAAGGTTTTGTTTACATAAAATTTGTGTGCTGTGTATATTTATTATGTATATATAAATACATGACATACAGTATATATATTGAAAATATTTACATGTGTATATATTTATATTCATATAATTTACATTATATATATATATATATATATAAATATTTTTAATATATAAACATACCATATATTTTTTTAAATATATACATGCATGTGTATTTATATATACATAATAAATATACACAGTACACACAAATTTTATGTAAACAAAACCTTTTTATTTTGGATGTGATTAATCGTTTGACAGCACTAATCTAAAAAATAATAAGTAAATAATCAAATGCAATAGTTCAGACTGAAGGAAAAAAGAAATATATTTTTTAAAAGCGTTAGTTGTATTGCAATCATGTGCAGGCTTGATCCTTTTCAAAAATAAAAATGTTGAATTCTGTAGAATAAATCATTCCATAATTTCATTTTATATAGTCATTCAATTTGTATTTATATTGAGTATATATAGTATTTCAATGAAACACAGGGTCTTTGTTTTTTCAGAAAATTAATTTCAGATTCTTCCCATTGATCCATAGAAAGTCAAAAGAAAACTACTTCTATATTTAATGTTATCTGTCATAGGTATAGTATAGCATTTTTGATCATGGTTAACACTTCAGTGAGTGCTGAATCTGGTGTTGTTTCTGGTTTCAGTAGTCTTGATCAGGATTTTAGATGATGGAGAGCTGTTCTGCTGAAAACCATTCACCCCTTTGGAACCTGTGAAGAAAAACAATAATTCAATAAAACAATAAAAACAATAAGTTTTCAGATTGTGTATGATGGTCACACTGTATGCCTTTTAAAATGCTGGTAATTAACTCAACATGAAATGGGATTTGTGACCCATTTTACTTTTGTAATATGATGAAGAATGTCCTCTTTCACTTTCAGACAAACTGTGAGACTTGAATTTCTACATGGACAATTGATTGGAAGTGGCTGTTTCATAAAGGAATTGACCAGCGGCAAATATTTTTGAGAAGCCTTTTGACCAAGAGGTGTCAAAAATTCAAGAGCATCTCCACATATCCCAATGGTAATAATGCTTTTTTAAATCACAAACAAAACCAGAACCCTCTCTAGAGGGAAAGACAGTACATTACAAGCTGTACAATGCCATGGGCAATGTCATGTAGAAGTGCGTGTATAATGTGGCCATTGTTGTAATGAATAATGTCCCATTAGTCCATTTACACTTACTGTAGTTGGGAACAGCCTGGATGTTCACAATGGGCTGCTGTCCAATTCTGTAAGAGGTAAGAAAAAATGAGATGGTCAATATTTATTAATGCTAACATTTCAGTTCCACCCCTCTTAGGAAGAATACACTGTGCTAAAACAGGACTCATTGCGTTACCTGTCCTCCTCGCCTTCCAGCAGCTTCCTGTAGGTGGCGATCTCTATGTCCAGCGCCAACTTGACGTTCATGAGCTCCTGGTACTCGCGAAGCTGACGAGCCATGTCCTGCTTGGCTCTCTGAAGCGCCTCCTCCAAGTCCTTAATACGACCTTTGGCCTCCTTCACAGTCATCTCACCACGATCCTCGGCCTCCGCTATCTGGTTCTCCAGGTTAGAGCGCTAAATCGATTGTAGCCTCGAGAGTTAGCGACCACTATGGGTTTTGGTTAAAGCAAAGGTGATGTAGCACATTTCTCACCTGTGATTTAATAACCTCGATCTCGCTCTGCAGACGGCTGATCATGCGGTTGATATCCGCAATCTCTCCTTTAGTGTTTCGCAGTTCGTCGTTGTACTGAATGGCTTGAGAGGACATCTGATCGAACTGAGCAGCACGAGATGGAAAAACGATCAGTACACTTGATTGATTGATTGATGTCCGTTCCAAAATGAAAGCTGTTTATGAAGTTCTGAAGAAAAACACCTCGTCAACATGAAAATGTACCCTATTTACTTTCTTAATCCATCTTCTGGGATTACTCATTCCAAAGGAAAAAATGTCTTCAAAATCTTTTATTAAAATGTTAAGATAGGACTTTACCTACCCAATAAATTCCCAATGTATTGGTCCCATCCTAGATTTTATGTCACTGAATGTGCTTTGTCAATCAGAAATACAGTTCGAAAATGGCATTTCATGTTGACTTGGCAACCAATTTATAAAAGGAAACCGTTTGTGTTTTGTATCTACCTTGGACTTGTACCAGGATTCAGCCTCTTCGCGGCTCTTGGCTGCGATCTCCTCGTATTGAGCCTTGACTTCGGCCACAATATGATCCATGTTGAGGTTTCGGGAGTTGTCCATTTGCACAATGACAGACGTGTCTTTAATGCTGGCCTGCAGCTCACGCAATTCCTGATCCATAGAGATGAAGCAAGTTTATGTGTAGTTTAGCTGTGTGGAAACTACTGTAAACACTGTACTGTATATTTCTTGCAAGCCATATTAGTCGAGATGTTTGTTTTGGTCCAACCACTGTTTCCTTAAATGGCAAATTGTAGTTAAATATTTAAAGAAAAACAGTATTCTTTGTTTAGTATGTAGTTTTATGACTGGTTTTCTAAGTGTATATGCATTACCTCATCATAGATAGTCCTCAGGAAGTTGATCTCATCAGTCAGGGCACCAACTTTGTCCTCCAAATCAGCTTTCACTAGATACGCAGAGTCTACATCCTGCGGGACACAGTACTCCATTTTTCCTCTTCTCAGTTGCATCCTTGAATAACTTGTATGTCTTCCCCCCCATGCCCCAGAAAAGACTTATATTGATATATCAAAACCTACATCTCTTGGAGATCTTTAGTATGCAACTTTGACTTCTTGCTGCTCTCGGTAGGTAGGCCATTGAAAACAGATCTCCTCTAGTGTATAAATAATGCCGCGTCCCCACCCAGGCTTTTGTCAATGGTGATCTGATCCCTTCAGGCTCAGAGCTCTTTACCCCTCCCAAACATTTCATTGTTCCCTCTCCTGGGCTGCTTTTATTCAACGTGTTGTGAAAGTTTAACTTTTCCTGGTCCTGAAAAAAGTCCATCTTTTCACTCTGTAACCTGCCCTAACCCCACATTACAGTGAGGTCATACCTATTGGTTTGTGTTTCATAATGTGTAAAAATACTATTTTTGACCTCTGACGTATAGCCATCTAGGTATCCCACCTTTTTCAGAATCACAAAGTCGTTCTCCAGGTTGTTCCTTTTGTTGATCTCATCTTCATATCTGAGTCAAAGAAAATACAAAGTGGATATTTGTGAATGTGAATCTGTGAATGTGGACAAAGTTTGAAAGCACATTTATAGCAAATGTGATCCATTGGTTTTGATGATACCCAATCCCATTTATTATCAAGGTTAGAATAAAATCACTAGCAGGTGTGGCTCTATAATTGGTTTCTCAAAGAAATACAGGAGTGTAGATCTAAATACTTGTGTTTGAAGTCCTCCACCAGTCCCTGCATGTTCCTCAGCTCTCCGTCCAGCTTGGTCCTGTCATTGTTGACCACATCCATCTGTCTGCGCAAGTTGGCCATGTAAGCCTCAAACATGGGCTCAACATTGGACCGGCCCGGGGTCTGGCCATGCAGCAGCTCAAACTTGGTCTCCAGCATCTTATTCTGCTGCTCCAGGAAGCGCACCTGTAGAGGTAACAATAAATATTTCTTAATTCAGTTTTTCATTATTTTTTCAGTTTGTCTTTCATATGGAATAGATATAGAAATAAAGATAAATTTGTGCCATGTTATCGATCGTCAAAAATGTATTTGACTAATATATTATTTTGTATATTATTTAATTTAATAATACAGAAATTATTTATTTATATAATTATTTAATTTATTTAATTAACATTTCTAGTGTCAGTATCAAAATTTTGAATTTAAATATAAGTTCAGTATGGGTTCAGTATGACTGATGAGTCTCTGTATTCAATGTTATTAGAAATGTTTTAAGCAGAGCTAAATGAAGCAAAAAGTAAATCCTCAGGTGGCTTCTACAACATCATCTAAAGAATTGCGCTCAAAGTAACCATATTTGTACCCAGTATACTGAAATATTGATGTAAAAGTTGTTCACCTTAATTGTAAATCTTCCTTGAGGAACATAAGGTAGGTTAATTAAAGTGTTTGACTAATGCTCTGTTACTACAGTTATTCCTGTCATCTTTTTATAAGAACAAAGAAGAATGAGTCCACTTCGGTGGAATTTCAGCATTTTAAGAGCACTTCTTTGAAACTTCTTCAGTTCACTGCACATCCTGAAAGCCTGGCCGCTTTAACTGATGCCCACCCTGCCAGGATGGACTCATTAACGGAGCAATATGACTCCCCATTAGCTGAACGTTAACACTCTGGAGAGTAGCCGCTGACCTAGTTGGGTTCTTCGTAAGTCCTTAATTTTGAGGGCTTTAAAAGCCGACCTGAGACCCGTGTTGGAGGACCCAGCCCTGCCCCAACCCGCAACAGTGACTTGGTTGTACTTCAGTGCGATTGAAGTGTCGATTTCAGTCCAGCGGGCCCCTGGGATTCGGTTGCATTGTCCTCCGGCACACAAAAGCTTCCTTCATACTCGCTGGGATAGTGCTGTCTTCAGTGGCTTGGTCAGATCTGACCTGCTTTTATCAGGTTACAGGCTTCAGAGAAATGGGTCACGCTACAGAACTATCGGTTTCATGCGAGTCTACCAAAATCACCTTTCGCTCAGAGGTTTGAGATGTTGATCGTATTAAGACTTTATCATCGATGTGTTGGTTTTAACATTCAAAGACCTTTACTTTTTGACTGAAATTTTACAAAATATTCTCTGTGAACAACAGACCCAACTTTACCTTATCGATGAAGGTGGCAAAGCGGTTGTTCAGCGACTTGATCTGCTCCTTCTCCTTAGTGCGCACCATTTGGATGTTGGGGTCGATCTCCAAGTTGAGAGGCGCAAGCAGGCTCTTGTTGACAGAGACGCTAGTGATGGGAGGCCCCAGATAGGCAGAGCTGGTGCTAAAGCTCGGGGCAGATGCTCCCAAGGAGATCCCACTTAAACTGCTGTAGCCGTAGCCTCCCATCTTCCCACTGCTCCTCACAGAGCTGCTGGAACTGATGCGCTTGCTTCTCAGACTCATAGTTGAACAAGAGAAACCGTGGAGAGCTGCAGTGGAAGACGTTTCAGATGTGAACAGGTGGGAAGACCTGAGCGATACGGGTGTCTCTCTGTAGAGAGGCTGGGCTTTTAAAGTCCAACCAGGATGGGGTGGAGAGTTCCTATTGTGGGAAAACCTGTTTCAGATTGGACACACGTACACACTGTCTGCTTTATCTGAGCTCCTGGATGGGCAGTGAACACGCTCGCTCTCTCTGTCTCTCTTTCTTATTGTTTCACCATGCTCATGTTCCATCTAAATGTTTAATGTGGCCCATGTCAACAACATTCCCATACTAACTGCATGTTTTCATTTTCATTGATGTATGGTTTGTTAGGATAGGACAATATTTGGCCGAGATACAACTATTTGAAAATCAAAAATGAAGTTTTGATATATTTACGGTAGGAAATTTACAAAATATCTTAACGGAACATGATCTTTACTTAATATCCTATGATTTTTGGCATAAACGAAAAATAGATCATTTTGACCCATACAATGTATTGTTGGCTATTGCTACATGCTAATTATGACTGGTTTTGTGGTCAAGGGTCACATTTGATAGAGTTCTGAGTAAAGTCTACCTTTTTTGCAGTTATGCCAGGTATTTCAAATAGCAAAAACAATGTATTTCTATTCATCAAAACCATGCTGTTTTTTCTCTCCAACAGTTGTAGTTAATCTAAGACTAAATGTTGAGAGGTCCACCTACTGGTAAGACCTCTTTTTGCTTGCTTTGTTGTCATGTAAATTGTTTGAAAACTGAGATAGACGTTTTGCTCTCTTTATTGTTTTGTGACAGATATTAAAATAATGTTGTTATATATTATTTTAAATAATAGAAATGTTAACATTTAGCAGGTTAAATTCCCTTATGTGCTCCTGTTATCAGATGCTATTTCATTTTGCCAAGAAACGTAAAATACACATTTTCTTTTATAGAAAGACATTTGGTCGATGTTGCATTCGATTATTGTTGCCTGTAAGATTAATAAGTTGTTTAGTATGCCAGCCATGTCGAATAGCAAAAACAACGTATTGCTATGCAGACAAAACCAGTCTTCCCTCAAGCAGTCATGCAGTTACAGACATGTTGAGAGCTCCATCTACTGGTAAGTTTTACTGTTTTTTTTTTTTCTATTTTCTTTGATTTATTTTAATGTATTTTTTATGTTTTGTTAGATGGTTTGGTCTCTGTATTGTTTTGACTTAAGATTTTTAATTAAGATTTTTTTAAACTATAATAATTCAGATGCATCCAAACGGTTAAATGAAACTCATAAACAAAGATAGATGAAAGCAGTATTAAACTCCAAAACCTCAAGAAATAATAATAAAATAAAACAATTAATTAATAAAAAAAAAACACAGAAATGCATGAAAATAGCTGACAATGACTAATGCAATTTGAGGACTATTATAATATTGATTAACTGGAAATAATAATAATATAAAAAAGTTAAAGTTCTGGTGGTAGGTTTATAAGTACTAATGTAGGAAACTTTTTCCTCGTCGAAGCAGAGACCAGGAGACGTTGGGATATCTTTCATACAGAAGTCACTCTTTATTGAGGACTCGCTGTGCGTCGCTGCAGTCATCCAAGTGAACTACACTTTTAATGCTTTCCAATATCAGCCTAAATGGTTACCGTTGCTAAATTTTGCTGTTCTGTTACAATTCGTATCGTGATTACGATTTTTGGTGCTGTGAAATCAGGATTTGAATGTATTTTCTCTTAAAATAGGACTGCGTGCATTTTGCTCTATTGTATTATGAAAATGCACAAAAATGATTGTTTGTGGCCAATCTGAATCACAAAGCCATTTTTACAACTTAATTTTACTCATTTTCCATCTTCACTCTCATAACATGAGATTATTCTCAGTGTTAGATGAATTTTGATGCATTTTTATAAACTCTTGATTCATATACAAAGGACCTATTTTGCATTTTTATGTTTTATATTTCCTTAAGTGTTCCTGATATCAAGCCATCTCAATCAGTTTTCAGACTTGCCCAATTTAAATAGCTTCAATCCTCTCATTACAGAGATTACAATCTCTATCTAATTACAATGACTATAGAGCTGGCAATCCTCACAGGAGGAGGTCTCTATTGTGCCTTGTCGGGTTATCTGGTGTATGTTTTGCACGTGAATACAGTTTTATTTTTTTTCCCTCCAGTTTCCCGCCGCCTGGCGGTTTGGCCAATGATATTCCAGTATTTAAGGACAGTCAAGAAAAGTAGCCAATGAGAGAGCGTTACTCTGAGTTGCATCTTGCGTCCAGCGCTAACAAAAAAGAAAATGGATGAAACTGTTAAGGACAACACGGAGGAGTTTGTTAACGGTATCAAGGAGGAAACAGATGAGGCGATTATTTTGCCGCCAGCGCTAACAAAAAAGAAAATGGATGAAACGGCTAAGGACAACACGGAGGAGTGTGGTATCAAGGGGGAACAAGATGAGGCGATTATTTTGCGGCCAAGGCAAAAAAAAAAGAAAAGGGATGAAACATCTAAGGACAACTCGGAGGAGTGTGGTTTTAAGGAGGAACAAGATGAGGCGATTATTTTGCGGCCAAGGCTAAAAAAAAAGAAAATGGATGAAACATCTAAGGACAACTCGGAGGAGTGTGGTATCAAGGGGGAACAAGATGAGGCGATTATTTTGCGGCCAAGGCAAAAAAAAAAGAAAATGGATGAAACTGTTAAGGACAACACAGAGGAGTGTGTAAATGGTAACACGGAGAAACAAGATGAAAACGATGAGGTGATTGATTTGGTGGAATCTTCTGATGAGAGTGCCGCTTCCAGCGTGGATTCCACAGAAGAGGAGATGTTCCTCGATGGTCTGGATCCCCTCTTGGATCGGTAACTTTACACATATCTGCAAAGCCTCTTTTATATATTTTTAAGGCGAGGCACCTCAGGTGAATAGGGTAAAAATATACCCTAAAAATAACTAATAGTTATCGCCTTACCTAGCTGATTGATTACATTGATAATTGCAAACATTTTTTGTATTACAAGTTTTCTAAAATGTTAGGTTTAGATAAGCAAATGAGTCATTATTTAATGAAACGTGCTAATTTGCATAAAGTTCTTGTACAAAAATCTAAACACTGGATGAGGTCAGTTTCAAAAATTCTTGTTTAATTTTCAATAGTCAACAGTTTTTACAGAGGGAATTTTGGGTATCTCATTTTTGTCATTCAGAAAATGCTTAGAATGGACAGAAAACACTATTTTCACAATTGGGGGGAGGGGGGTTAAAATGTTGCATATAATCAAGCAAATTATATATGGACAAATCCCTCTGTAAAAACCTTCAGGATATAGACCGGAATGAAAAATGTAAAGTTTGGTGTAAGTGCTACTGAAGTGGAGATTTATGGCTCAATGTAGGAGGAAAAAAACTCATTTTGAGAAAATGGCCTTTAAAAATATGTATTGTAATTGAAGTCTATTGACACAGATAGATAAAGTGCTATAAAATAAACACTTAACAGTGTCTTTTGGATGTTTTCATTCCACTAGTCTGAAAAAACATTTTATGAAAAGCCCAAAATCTCAAACTTGACAGGTGCATGAAAAAAACAGTGTTTTTGCCTGCAGTGTCTCCCCTTAAAGCTGGTTTATACGACATTTAATGAAATATACATACGAATTTGATTGGAGCTAAATGATATGCCTTGAGGGCATTTAACAGTTTAATGGTCAGCATCTATATAACTTTACCCAGGTTAAAAAAGTACACTTCCATACTGTACTTAAAATGCTCTATTTTCGAGCACTAATTTTGTACTTAATGTACTGAAAATTATTCTTTAGTACTTCTTAAGATAAACTTAAGATCAACAAGTTTACTCAGCTGTGCTGTTTTAGGACACCATGAACTAAAATGGGCTTTTAAAATACTATCTCTGTATTTAAAAAATGTATTGTTACCACTTGTAGTACACTTGAACCCATCTTTCATACGCTAGTACACTCAAGTGTACTACAAGTGGTAACTAAATACATTTTTAAATACAGAGATGGTATGTTAAAAGTGTGTTTTAGTTCATATTTTTGGTGTCCCAAAATAGCATAGTTGAGTACACTTAGTTTATCTTAAGAAGTACTAAAGAATAATGTTTAGTATATTAAGTACAACATTAGTGCTCAAAAATAGAGCACTTTAAGTACATTATTAGAAGTGTACTTTTTTTAAAAACCTGGGTAGGTTTTCCAGATTGCATTTGTTCGATTAAATTTACAAATCTTGACTTGCTTTATTAATTATCCCACATAAAACGTTCTGCATAAAACACTTCTATTCCATGTCAAGAAACCGCTAACAATTACTTTAGAAGTATTAAATGCAAACATAGCGCCTTGTTCCGATTTTAATCGAAACAACATTTATTGGCTTGACCTGAATAATTATAGTACTGCCTTCTGTATAGCTGCTTTATAGTTAAATTAAAATAATTTCATAATTGGTAAACTTTGCAACATTGAGACTGTTATTTAAGTAAACTCAGGTAAACCTTAATCATTCTTGAATTTTTGCAATACTATTTACTGTTTCTTTGTTGAAACTATATTCTATTTTTAAATGTAACACATTTGTGTCTGTATATTTACATCACTAATGCCAGTTTGTTGTCTTGCTTAATGCAACAGGCTTTCGGATACCTCTGATGATGACTGGTATCCAGAGGCCACTCCACAAAAAAAGAAGAGATCCGGTCTGTCTTCTGTAGAATCTTGCAGATCTGGTTCACCCACTTTTGTGCAAAGTGGCAAAAGCAGAGGTAGGAGAAGCAGCATGAGTCGATCCCTACCTTTTCCCTCAAGCATCTTAGAACAGAAGTGGAAAAGTGTAGATGAGCCTGATGTTGAGCCAACACAGCCAACATTCAGACCTAAAAACACACCCGGCCCACAGCTGGTCTCCACTGCAACATGCAGTCCTATGCAGTATTTTGAGTTGCTCTTTTCAAAATCAGTGCTACAGAAAGTTGTAGAACATACAAATGCATATGGAGCCATGCGTCGTGAAGGAATGAAGACACCATGGGAGGACATTTCAATAAAAGATCTGAAGTCATTCATAGCACTGGTGATTTACATGGGCATGCTGAAATGCTTCAAACTGACAGACTACTGGAAGAGATCAGACTTATACAGTCTGCCGTATCCTGCAAGAATCATGTCTGGAAGGAAATTTTTTAGCATGTGTGCGGGGCTCCATCTTAGTGATCCTAAAGTGGATGCAGAGAATGACAAGAAGAGGGGAACACCTGAATACGACCGCCTGTGTAAGATCAAACCGCTGTACCAGGACATTAGGGATGCCTGCAGAGCCTCTTTCCATCCCTCTCAGAACATCTCCATTGATGAACGAATGGTGGCATCGAAGGCTAGAAATGGACTCAAACAATACATGAAGAACAACCCTACAAAATGGGGGTACAAACTTTTTGTACTGGCAGATTCCCTCTGTGCCTACACTTGGGACTTCTTCATTTATGAAGGCAAGGTCAATTCCGAGAAGAGCAAAGGCATTAGTTATGATTCTGTCATGAGTCTGACAAATGAAAAGTTGTTGGGAAGCGGCTACAAGCTGTTTGTTGACAACTTTTACACCAGTCCCAAGCTCTTCAGAGACCTGCTGCATAAAAAGATCTGGGCTTGTGGCACCATTCGTGCAAACCGCTTTGGCCACTCAAAGACACAGGCTCCTCGTGGCAATATTCGCTGGTTTAGGGAAGACAATCTGCTTTTTGTTGAGTGGAAGGACAAGAGAGACGTACTGATGTGCTCCACCTTTCATAAGGCCTTTAATGGGGACTCCATTAAGAGGAATGTGAAAGGAGCCGATGGAGTTTGGGCCTTTCAGGATTTCCCCGTTCCAGCCGCAGTGCTGGATTACAACAAGTTAGTAGATTTTATTCAATGGTGTGAAGTAGGGCTGGGCGATATGGCCTAAAAATAAAATCTGCTTTACGATTTAAATCGATTTCTCCCCCCTACTTAAAATCAATCTGCAGATGACAAAGAAATTGTTCAAAACAAGTTTTAACTTTTATTTTGTTTTGATTTTACCTTCTGGGATTTGATCTGGATTTCCCCCTTGGGGTTAAATTGCAAACAGAAACAACAAGCCAAAAAGACAAGATGGCAGGCCCTGCCATTGTAAACAATGAAAATGCAACATAACATAAAATGTAACATAACATTCTTATCATATCGGATACAGTTTGTAAATGTTTGTAAGACTAGGTCAGTGGTCTTCACTATTTTTTTCATGGGAGCCGCACTGATAGGGCAAAGTCAATCAGAGAGCCACTTTTACCGCGAAGTATCAAAAGTTACATCTAGTCATAAATAGCATGTCTTTTTATCAATCACTCATCCCTGATATGCAATGCAAAAGGGGCCATCATTCTTTATAATTTACCGGTCAAATTTGTATCTGAGATGAGATGATTTATTAAAAAAAAAAAAAAAAAAAGCAGGATGACACCTCAGAAGCGGATAAACTAGACAATTATAATCTTAGAATGTGCTGCTCTATTCTTTTTAAAGTAGATCATTATAAGACACAGCAGTCACAATATCTATCATCCAAGTGCACATTCAGAGTTAAGAGATTAAAGCTGACAACTCCGCAGTGAGTTAGTGTCATGGACGTTGGACAGAGCAAGTGTAAATATCTTTTCTAGTTTATATTTTCATCTTGTAATGCTGCTGTTTTAGGAATTTTTTTTTTAATATAAATTATTATTTGTAATAGAGAAGACACTGTCTGACCGTGTCTACACACCAGACGCGGCACGCGCTAAAAGTCTGTCTACACTTGTTGACACTACAGTTGCAAATCATCTGAACGTAGTGTCATAGTGTAATACGTCATATCATCGTATTATTTACTGCCATGCGAGACACAAAGTAAAGCTTGACGAGCCGCGCAATAAGTAACACTGCTGTAGGTTGGTTTTTGGCGGGTGTGCTTGTGCTGCCGTTTGTGCTGGTGGGTGTGCTTGTGCTGCCGTCTTGTCCGTTTCGTAGGGCGTAACATCTCTCTCACTCGGCAGCATGCCTCTGTTTGAGGTGCTGCAGTAAATTGGTCGTACTGCTACCTTTGCTAGCAACAGACTTCAAACACACTTTGCAGCGGGGTGTTGTTTGTTCTGCGTCTGACGCCGCAAAACCGAACCAATTCCAAATTACGGATGACACTGTGCCTTTCTTGGAAACAAGTTCTTCCCTGCTCGCTGCCATGTTGTTTGTGTATCTCTATGGCAAACGCGCGCGGGGAGGGCCGAGCCCATTCGGAACCACGGGAGCCCAGAGGGGAGCGTCGGTGGATGTTAAAAAGAAAACCGATTTTCATTCAAACAAATCGACGTAAACTACACATTCGAGTTAATCGATAAAATCGATTTATCGCCCAGCCCTAGTGTGAAGTTTGTGATGGTAATGCATTGCAAGTGAGTTATGTAATCTGATTTTTTTAAACTAACTAGTAAAATAATGCATTACTGAGTGACGCAATGTTGTAATTCATTACTTCTAAAAGCAAGTCTTATAATAAATCACAATTTTCCTTTCATTCCAGGCACATGGGAGGAGTGGATCTGTCTGACGCCCTTATAGGATATTACACAGTTCTGCATAAAACAAAAAAATGGTATCGGTCCTTTTTTTACCACTTTGTGGACATCGCTGTAGTCAATGCCTTCATTTTGCACCAGCAGATGGCCAAGATGAAGAACCAGAAGCCTCTGACCCAGAAGGACTTCCGGGAGGCGCTTGTTGCAGAGCTTGCGGGAACAGGACCTGCATCCGCCTCTGCACAAGAACGACAGGTTCCTGCTACAGATTCCCACCTGCCCAAGTACATCAAAGGAGACAGCACTTTTGGAAGACGGAAATGCAAACTGTGTTCCAGTAAAACTCCAGTCATGTGTGCAACTTGCCGGGTGCATTTATGCTTTGTTCCAAAGCGTGACTGTTACAGTAAATGGCATGAATTAGCTGATGAGTCTGACGCAGAGTAATGCCCAAGGTACACACTACACTCTAGAGCTTGCGAACAGTTGAACGCGTAGCCATTCAAAATATACTCTATTTGACTGGGTGCGCGAACGCAGATGCTGGACACATGCCCTCTAGGACGTTTCATCTTTGTCCAGCGTCTACACTTTTTCTCCAGAGGTTTTGACAGATAAAAATATCTTTGTACTCTTTTAAACTAAAGTTGCACCTATCTCTCATGCACACGAGTGCTTGTCAATGCAGGCGTCTGTTGTTGTTGCGGTCTCTCAATTTGTTTAGTCTCTTTTTGTCTTCTATTTTGAAACAATGGCCAGTGTTGCCACCTAGTGGAATAACTGATTTGTGCAAAACAAATGTAATGCACATGACCTGCACATACAAAGTAGGTGTAGTTACAAAAATTGGACGGTGAGCGTAAGGTACGCATGTACTTTTCTGGTGGAAAATTTGTATCACACACACTGAACCAGTACCCTCGCGTACAGGTAAAACCTGAAGTATAGTTTGGGCTAAATGCTTACAGTGCAGTTTATTCATAAACAAGTCCAAACTGCCAACCAAAACTCAGAAATCAAGATAACCAGAAATGCAACATGAAACTAGCAAGACATTGATGACAGACTAATGGCATGTGAGGCTTATAAATACTAATAAACTGGAAATATCTTAAAGGCATTTTAGCTTTTAGTGGTAGTTTTTTGAGTACTCGCATTGCAAGTAAATATATGAAAAAATCTCCCATGTTCTGTTGTGCTGGAACCACACGGGAACTGTATTTTCAGGCTAACTTAGCTGTAAAATCTGTTAGGAACGGTTTGTAATTGTACCAAAACATGTTCCAATAGAAATGCTATTGGTACCGATACCTGTCAGATTCTGAGCTATGTGACATGATGGAAAGGTGCTTAATATTAGTCTTATATCTTTAGAATTTAACAACACATTTTATATTGGCGTTTTAAAGGTGTAAAAATATCTTTGTCTGGTTTAAAAGATGTATGAGCTGTTTGTAAATTGTTGCATGTCATTAAATAGATTTCTTCTAAAGTGCTGTTTTAGAGTCTCCTTTTGGATATGTACACACAACATACATTGCCAAAAGTATTGGAACACCCCCTTTTAGTAATTTCCATGAGTACAAATCTTAATGTTTTAGCATATAATGATATTCTAGGGAATTGTGTGCTTCTAATTGTATAGCAACAGTTTGGACAGGACACTTTTCTATTCTACTTTTGTCCATATAGTGTGCAAAAGAGAAAAGAAATGATTGATTCAGTCAGTGTGGAAGAACTTGACTGGTCTGCAGAAACCCAGCTGAACACCTCTGGTGTGACTTTAAATGCAGACCTTGAGCCAAAAACTCACCACCAAACACCAATGACTTGTATACAGTATATGGACAAAAGTATTGGGACACCTCCTTCTTTAGAACAGCAAAAGGCACTTCCAAAACTGTGGCAATGAAGATAGAATCATAATTAGTGTATTTAAAAGTTGTATTTCCACCTCTGTTGCAACAGCTTTGGAAGAGTCTAAAATATGTACAAGTCATTGGTGATGAGTTTGGCTAAAGTCACACCAGAGGTGTTCAGCTGGGTTTCTGCAGACCAGTCAAGTTCTTCCACACTGACTCAATCAATCAGTTATTTTTGAACCTTGCCTTATAAACAGAGACATTGTCATGTTAAAATAGAAAAGTGTCCTGTCCAAACTGTTGCTATAAAACTAGAAGCACACAATTCCCTAGAATATCATTATATGCTGAAACATTGAGTTTCGGACTCATGGAAATGACTAAAGTAGTCCAACCTGTTCATTAGAAGGGGGTGTCCTAATACTTTTGTCCATTTCTTTTCCAAAGTGAAGACTTCCCCACGAGGATTTTGCTATTCGTCTTTGGACATGTCCATTCAAAAATGTCCTCGCGTGAATTGCAAAAATGCCTTCGGGGTATATAAAACTTAAGCGCTTGCTTTGAAAACATCCAATCAGGATCATAAATTCCTGTACGGGATACCTGCTGTTTTTTCGGCCAATGACTGGATGGTAAATCACGACAGACAAGAACAATAGCGAATGAAAGTGCGATCGCAGTGGTTAACGGGTTTATTGCATTCTGCAAGAAATCTCCGCATGGTGTTTTTGCTCAATTTGCTGGCGCGAGCTACTCTTACCTGCGACCCTGTGCAGCGCTGCATTTAACGATGGATGCGTGTAATAAGGAGATGGATGATAGCGTTATGGACAGCTCGGAGGAATGTGTGAACAGTGATGAAGAACAAGACAAGACCAAAGAATGGGATGATTTATCTGACAAGGAGAGTGAGGCTTCTAGCCACTCTGCAGTAGAGGAGATGTCCATCGATGAGCTCGAAACTCTTCTGGATGAGTAAGTTGATACATATTTTAAGACATTTTTATTGTTATACGAAAATATGCATGCCAAAATAGCAAATGTATGAATGAATGATCAAATGAAAAATAAATTTAGCCGTTTTGTTTTATTTTATATATTTTAGTATTAATGTACTCTATTTCGTTTTGTCTTGCTTGGATCATAATCAATTCAAATCACGTAATGAATGAATGAACCTGTAGCACATGGATATACTGTGGGGTAGAGTCAATACGGGCAGTACGCTCGTCTAACAAGAAACAGATTCACTTGTCAGTTGACCCAGCAGTGTGAAAATTATCAAGTCTTTTCATTCATACATTATGAATGGTGTGCACAATGTGAAAAGTGCTATAAAAATCAAATTGGCTCTGTACCCGAACTTGAAAGTGGACTCTGATCTCTATTACGTTATTGTGACTCAAACCACTTTATCTTGTTTTTAAACGGTCTAATATTGAATTGTTGTTATTATAGCATATTGCTGCCTTTTTTGAAACATTCACCCAGCGTAATGCACTCTAATTAAACCCGCGGCTTTATTCTAATAAAAATATCCTTTCTAATTTTCACGCAGTCGGCTGTTAAAAATGCTCTTCATTCCACATAGCAAATTATGTCAGCATTTTATCATTTAGATTAGCATCTGAACACGTTTAGAGCCTGAATATGAGTTTCTATAGCGTGATAAAAAAAAAGAAGAAAAGAAAACTAGAGTTGAAAACGCGATTGGATGTTGGAGCCTATTCTCGTTCCTATCCCTGGTTGCTGGAGTACTTAATGCACATCAGATCGATAAACGAGACTCGAAGACCTGGGTGTGTCATCCAGAAATGTGCACTGTATTTCTAGGGTTTTATTAAGTGCGGCCCTAGCGTTTTAAATACGCAGAGGCGGACCGTTTTAGTGTCAGTAATCGCTACCTTTTTGTGGTATTATAATTATTATTATTTAACATGGACATCACAGTTACATTGGACAAACCATATGCACCTGCTTAAGTGTTTTAGCACACATGCTAATTTTCAACACCAGTCCACGAGAGGCTTTTCAGAAAGCAAAAAAACATTTTTTTCATTAATAAAATAAAACCAATAACAATACTAATAATAATAAATAACAATAACAATGTTAACAATAAAAGTGATAATAACAATACTAATAAAGAAAAAGGGAAAAATAAAAAAAATATACCATAAAATAAAAAAAAGGAACAATACCTACTGACCAATTCAGAAAAAAGTGGTGAAACATGATTCTTTAGACATTTAAAAACCAATTTGAGATCATTAAAATCAACGAAACTATCGAAGCTAAGAAGGTTATGCTTTCTTAAAACATCACAATGATGCCATCTCATGGGTTTCTGGTCCATAACTTTTATTGCCTGTTTGTATATTGAAATAATAGGCTTTAATTTATTTGGAGAGACTTGTGACCATGATGTGACACAATATGATAAATGTGAAAATATCATTGCATGCATGTATAATTTTGCAGTTTGACCTGACAAGTCCCTTCTAATAACACGAAAACAATTTAGGTTTGGTTTGACCTTCTTACAGATGTACTCAATGTGACTATCAAATTTTAAATTCTTATCTAGAATAATCCCAAGATACTTGATTTCATTCACTGCTTCAATTACTTCATTTTTAATCTGCACCTCAAATACATCCCTTGCAGGCCTATTTCGTATGGAGACGCACATGGAAACTGTTTTTTTAACATTAAGAGTTAAATGAGACAACTCGAGCCATTTAGAGATGTTATGTAATGCCTGTGTCAGGTGCTCACCTGCCAGGCTAGATGTTGTAGTGGACACATGGATGACAGTGTCATCAGCATACATCTGGCAGCAATTTGGTAAGTCATTTATGTACATTGTAAACAACAGAGGGCCAAGTACAGAACCTTGCGGTACTCCTATGTTGTTTGTCTGCAGAGGTGACTTAACCCCACTGACCCTGACACACTGCTGTCTTCCACTCAAATAGGACCTAAAACACTGAATGGCGTCTGATGACATTTGACATTTTGATAATTTATTTATTAAAATGCTGTGATTAACAGTGTCAAAGGCCTTTTTTAGGTCCAAGAACCAAGAACCGACAACATTCCCTTTATCCAATGAGGCTTTTATTTTTTCAAGCAAATAGCAGTTAGCAGTTTCAGTGGAATATTTGTCTCTAAATCCAAACTGCTGTCGATAAAGCAACTGGTTAGACTCTAAATGTTCCACTAATTGCTCGGCAACAATCTTCTCCAGAACTTTTGAGACTACAGGAAGGATAGCAATAGGCCTATAATTACTTGCTATATCCTTATCTCCCGATTTATAGACCGGCGTAATTATTGCTGTTTTCCAGCTCTCTGGGAATAATTTTGTTTGTATTGACAAATTTACTAAATAAGTAATTGGCTCCAACAGACAGCTTTCATATCTCTTAATTAATGCAGCATGAATGTTATGAATGTCCTTAGACTTGGAGTTACTCATGTTTGTGATCACCATTTTAACTTTATCACGAGATACCTCTTTAATATAAAAGGAGCCTGTATGAGCATTGTCAAATTCTTCAAGAGATGACTCGATATATTTAAAATTGCTTGCTAATTCTTGTACAGACTCAATAAAAAAACTATTAAAAACATTTGCAATAGCCTCATTTCTATGAATCAGATTATTACAGACTTTAAGACAATTTATTTTTAAATGTTTTTGTCTACTTGAATTGGTTAATCTATTTATATGTTGCCACAATTTAGAACTGCTGCCACTGGCCTCTTCAATTAATTTGGAAAAATAATTAGTCTTAGCCTTTCGCAGCTCTGATACTACTTTGTTCCTCAAACCAGTAAAAATAAGGTGGTCAGTATTAGTTTTTGTTATTAAGGACCTTTTAAGAGCAAGATCTCGCCTTTTAACGATCTGAAGGATGTCACTGTTAAACCATGGAAGAGAGAATTTCTTAGGCCTACTTTTCCAGGTTTTCGTATGTTTACTTAAATGTTTATTAATTCACTTAAAATAAAGGCAAAATTGCTTGCACTGTGGTTTAAGTCTGATTCTTTAATTACCTCTTCCCAATTAACTTTCTTCAAATCATGTTCAAAGCTGGCTATTTTTGACTTGGGAATTCCTGGTGTTAAAATTGAATTGGCTATTTTATTATGGTGAAGTAGCCGTTTTTTAGTTAACTTTCTTACAATCAGTGTCATGTTACGATCTGAAAGGCCAGTAATGAGATTATATGTTTTTGTTACTCTCTCTGGCCTGTTAGTAAAAATCAGATCTATAAGAGTTTCACTCTTTCTAGTTATTCTAGTGGGTCTATCAATCAGCTGTTTGAATTTAAATTTCTCCATAGTTGATTTTAATTTTGATTTACCACTTTTAACCATCCAGTTTATGTTAAAGTCCCCAAACATTATACATTCACAACAGTTGTCAACAAGAAAAAGAAGATTCTTCAGTTCATTGTAGAAATTTATATCATGACATGGAGGATTATAAAGCACAACTAAATTAAATTTCATGTTTGAAGAAAGAATTACCTTCAATCCCAAGCATTCCATATTCACATTCAGGTCAAGTTCTAAACATTTAAAGTGTTCCCTAATATACAGTGGGTACGGAGAGTATTCAGACCCCCTTAAATTTTTCACTCTTTGTTATATTGCAGCCATTTGCTAAAATCATTTAAGTTAATTTTTTTTCCTCATTAATGTACACACAGCACCCCATATTGACAGAAAAACACAGAATCGTTGACATTTTTGCAGATTTATTAAAAAAGAAAAACTGAAATATCACATG
>NW_015542486.1:213404-216655 GCF_001515605.1 Sinocyclocheilus anshuiensis
TAATAATAATAATAACAACAATGTTAACAATAAAAGTAACAATAACAATACTAATAAAAAAAAAATAAAAAAATAAAAAAAAGGGAGAAAGAAAAAAAAATACCATAAAATTACAAAAAAGAAGGAACAATACATTCAAAATTATTTACATAAGCTATAAAGCAAAGGCAACATAATCAGACAATATCGCAGTAATAGTTTGGTATGAAGAACTATTCATGTGAGCACTGTTGTTTGGTTTTTAACCATTGTTTAAGTCCTCTGTTAAAAGCATTACCATTGGTCTAGTTTTAAATTAGTAGGTAAAGCATTCCAGAGTTTTGGCCCCTTTGCAGAGAAAGCAGATTGGCCAAAAGAGGTCTTATACTTTGGAACAAGACAGTCACCACTAATAGTGGCTCGTGTGTTTGCCCTATGAGAGTTCTGACGCCTACTGACCAATTCAGAAAACAGTGGTGAAACATGATTCTTTAGACATTTAAAAACCAATTTGAGATAATTAAAATCAACGAAACTATCGAAGCTAAGAAGGTTATGCTTTCTTAAAACATCACAATGATGCCATCTCATGGGTTTCTGGTCCATAACTTTTATTGCCTGTTTGTATATTGAAATAATAGGCTTTAATTTATTTGGAGAGACTTGTGACCATGATGTGACACAATATGATAAATGTGAAAATATCATTGCATGCATGTATAATTTTGCAGTTTGACCTGACAAGTCCCTTCTAATAACACGAAAACAATTTAGGTTTGGTTTGACCTTCTTACAGATGTACTCAATGTGACTATCAAATTTTAAATTCTTATCTAGAATAATCCCAAGATACTTGATTTCATTCACTGCTTCAATTACTTCATTTTTAATCCGCACCTCAAATACATCCCTTGCAGGCCTATTTCGTATGGAGAAGCACATGGAAACTGTTTTTTTAACATTAAGAGTTAAATGAGACAACTCGAGCCATTTAGAGATGTTATGTAATGCCTGTGTCAGGTGCTCACCTGCCAGGCTAGGTGTTGTAGTGGACACATGGACGACAGTGTCATCAGCATACATCTGGCAGCCGACACCCGGACAGCAATTTGGTAAGTCATTTATGTACATTGTAAACAACAGAGGTCCAAGTACAGAACCTTGCGGTACTCCTATGTTGTTTGTCTGCAGAGGTGACTTAACCCCATTGACCCTGACACACTGCTGTCTTCCACTCAAATAGGACCTAAACCACTGAATGGCGTCTGATGACATTTTGAATTGATTTAATATATTTATTAAAATGCTGTGATTAACAGTGTCAAAGGCCTTTTTTAGGTCCAAGAACACTGCCCCGACAACATTCCCTTTATCCAATGAGGCTTTTATTTTTTCAAGCAAATAGCAGTTAGCAGTTTCAGTGGAATATTTGTCTCTAAATCCAAACTGCTGTCGATAAAGCAACTGGTTAGACTCTAAATGTTCCACTAATTGCTCGGCAACAATCTTCTCCAGAACTTTTGAGACTACAGGAAGGATAGCAATAGGCCTATAATTACTTGCTATATCCTTATGTCCCGATTTATAGACCGGCGTAATTATTGCTGTTTTACAGCTCTCTGGGAATAGTTTTGTTTGTATTGACAAATTTACTAAATAAGTAATTGGCTCCAACAGACAGCTTTCATATCTCTTAATTAATGCAGCATGAATGTTATGAATGTCCTTAGACTTGGAGTTACTCATGTTTGTGATCACCATTTTAACTTTATCACGAGATACCTCTTTAATATAAAAGGAGCCTGTATGAGCATTGTCAAATTCTTCAAGAGATGACTCGATATATTTAAAATTGCTTGCTAATTCTTGTACAGACTCAATAAAAAAACTATTAAAAACATTTGCAATAGTCTCATTTCTATGAATCAGATTATTACAAACTTTAAGACAATTTATTTTTAAATGTTTTTGTCTACTTGAATTGGTTAATCTATTTATATGTTGCCACAATTTAGAACTGCTGCCACTGGCCTCTTCAATTAATTTGGAAAAATAATTAGTCTTAGCCTTTCGCAGCTCTGATACTACTTTGTTCCTCAAACCAGTAAAAATAAGGTGGTCAGTATTAGTTTTTGTTATTAAGGACCTTTTAAGAGCAAGATCTCGCCTTTTAACGATCTGAAGGATGTCACTGTTAAACCATGGAAGAGAGAATTTCTTAGGCCTACTTTTCCAGGTTTTCGTATGTTTACTTATTAATTCACTTAAAATAAAGGCAAAATTGCTTGCACTGTGGTTTAAGTCTGATTCTTTAATTACCTCTTCCCAATTAACTTTCTTCAAATCATGTTCAAAGCTGGCTATTTTTGACTTGGGAATTCCTGTTGTTAAAATTGAATTTTCTAGTTTATTATGGTGAAGTAGACGTTTTTAGTTAACTTTCTTACAATCAGTGTCATGTTATGATCTGAAAGGCCAGTAATAAGATTATATGTTTTTGTTACTCTCTCTGGCCTGTTAGTAAAAATCAGATCTATAAGAGTTTCACTCTTTCTAGTTATTCTAGTGGGTCTATCAATCAGCTGTTTGAATTTAAATTTCTCCATAGTTGATTTTAATTTTGATTTACCACTTTTAACCATCCAGTTTATGTTAAAGTCCCCAAACATCATACATTCACAACAGTTGTCAACAAGAAAAAGAAGATTCTTCAGTTCATTGTAGAAATTTATATCATGACATGGAGGATTATAAAGCACAACTAAATTAAATTTCACGTTTGATGAAAGAATTACATTCAATCCCAAGCATTCCATGTTCACATTCAGGTCAAGTTCTAAACATTTAAAGTGTTCCCTAATATAAATTAAAACACCCCCTCCCCTTCCTTTGGCCCTATCTCTCCTATAACAACTATATTCTGGTATATTAATTAGGTCAGTAGGGACATCATGATTCAACCAAGTCTCAGATATGCACAAAAAAATCCAAATTAGATTCAATAAGTAAATTCTGTATCTGGCATATTTTTGGTAATATGCTTCTTATATTTATATGTCCTCCCAATATTCCTTTAGGTTTAGTTTCAGAGTTCCAGATGATTCTAGCATGATTGACAGTTTGAAAGATCCTTGACTTCCTCTGTTTCAACGAAGTAGCTAAATTTGGAGACAAAATCCCCAAATTGGTAACACTGGTTCTGGTGTGTCTCTGTCGCAAGTTCAGTGACGCAGGTAGTGACGATTCTCTCCGGCCAATCCGTGATCAGCAGA
>NW_015542486.1:217024-217672 GCF_001515605.1 Sinocyclocheilus anshuiensis
AACATATTCTGTTACACCAAATACACAAAATAATGATCTTTAAAAAAGCATCATATGACCCCTTTAATACGAGGCACAAAACTCACCCCAGTGTCCATGTCAGTGGTCCCGGACTGATTAAACACTACTGCCGCTGTTGCCACTCCTGCTAGACAACATAGCTCTGCGCTCCCCTCTGAGCCCGGAGTTTGTAACTTTAACTGCTGCTCGAGTCCATCCGGCTCTCCCAGAGCACCTGTGGATTCCCAGCTACGTGTCTCCAACAGCAATGGCTGGACTGGCCCGTCCACCCAGCCATGCCTCCCCTCGAGAATCACGCCAACGAGAACTCCCTCCGACCGGCCGACACTCAAGGGCAGTGCACGCTGCTCCACTGGAACAAACACCATCCAGCATCGGAGGCAGGATGAGTTGCGAGGATGTTATAGAAGTTGTAACCAGCTGGAGTGTCACTGCAGGTGACACTGACTGCATCTGGAAGATTTCATACGCTGTTGGGTTAGGCTCTGAATGGAAAAGTGGCCCTGGATTTAGGTGAACATCTCCCGATAGTAGCAGCAGTAGTAGTAGTATTTTTGCTGAAGACAAGATATTCTTCCGCCATCTGATTGTAATTTTGAACGCTGGCTTGAAGACCAGAGCTCGGCC
>NW_015542487.1:0-9536 GCF_001515605.1 Sinocyclocheilus anshuiensis
TTCAGCTATAGACGACATGGAGGCCTACACCAAACTCACAGGTGCGTCTCGATCCTGTGTGCTTCTGGTTTTCTCTCAGCTATTTACATTCAGTAAAGACACGTCGACTTGGTTTATGTCCGTACTCCACGTGAGGGGCATTTTGACATGATTAGTGTGTATTTGACCGTTGAAAGAGAACTGAATTGGGGATGGCATGCTGTCTGTGCTTGTGAGCACCACAGTGAGGTCTTTCGCTCTGAGTAATGCACTCTTTTTAACATCATGCTTTAGTGCTCTGACATGTCAAAGTTTTAGTGCTGTGCTATGTGAATATATGCACACACCACAATATAAATGATCAAAGTCCTTTATTACAGGGTCAGAAAGCATATGGCTAAATGTTACAGGGATGAAATGAGGGTTGTGTGTCATGTTTCAGATCACATATTTGAGCTGATTCTGTACTCGTCTGCGCCGGAGCTGTCTGAGGCACGAGCCATCCTGCACAACATCGTCTGCAGACGGCTGTACAAGTGTGTGGGTCAGACCACGCCAGAGACGCACCTGGACGCCTCACAGGTGAACCACAAGCACACACAAATAAAGCTGACTTTCAGCGGATGGACATGAGTGATGAGAGGACTTTAAAAGTGTCCTTGAGTGTTTTGAAGATGAACAAAAGTCTTATGGGTTTGGAGTGAATAATGACAGAAGAGAGCTGTTCATGACCCTTTATAGGAGAAAGGTCGTAGATTCAGCTGATAAAGAAGGAGCCAAGATAATTGTAGGTGACTGAGTGGCTGATTAAATAAGTGAAGTCTCTTGCAGGAGAAGCTGCTTGACTGGGCACAGGAGGTCGCCGGTTCAAAGCCCAGCGGCACAGACGCCAACCTGACAGCAGAGGACTTTGTAGTTCGTGTACGTTTGCTGTGTTTCGTTTTAACAGCTACAACACCCCTATAATAGTCAGAGCTGCTTCTGCTTACAGACGTTAATAGCACAACCATGCAGTCAGATGACATGAAAACTGACACTTCCCATGAATTTCAACCCAACAGCTCAGATTGTGAAATCGTCCCATTTATCAATGAACGTGTGTAGTTAAAGAATCAGCCAATAGCTGTTTAAGATCAATCTTCTTATAAACTTGTAAACTGTCCTCTTTTGTTCTCTAGGTCATTCACATGGATTATGGAATGAAGGAGAAAAACCCCATCAACAATGTCCACTTCTACTGCAAGAAAGATCCCACCAAAGCCATCAAGATCCGCAAAAAACAGGTACGCTCCAGAAGATGGATCTGCCTGTGCTGCGACTATCAGCCAGCAGTTTACCAGCGTTTCAGCCTCTGACCAGACAAGATTTCAACTAGATGTGCTGATGTGTAACTAACATTAACATAATTGCTTCTGGTTAGTTAATGCATGAGTTAACATTTACTAATGAGACTTTATTGTAAAGTGTTACCTATTGCACTCTAATCTTCTTAAGTTCTTTTTGTGATAAGAAAAAAAACCCCCCCGTTATAATGCCCTTTTGCAGCTTATTTCAATATCGGGACTGTATACCGTGATAGACGCGCTTCAGCAATTATCACAACAGGAAAATTTGATTCCGTCATATGGCCCCCCCCCATACACAAACAAAGGCCTAGAATGTTGATTATGGATTAATTTCCCTATTGGAGAGAGTATGCATGTTTAGATTGTATTGCTTCTAGTGCAAAAGAAGATATGCTCCAGACAAACACAGAGCCTGTGTTCCTGATGTGCGTGTGGTGTAACAGGTGTCCAAACTGCTGCCGGAGAGCTTCGCCGAGCAGCTGATCAGGGTTTACTGTAAGAAGACGGATGACAAGAGCCTAGAAGCTGCTAAGAAGTACTTTGTCCAGTGGTGCATGGACAGGAACTTCACCAAACCCCAGGCAAGACTTGGCATCTGCAGTTTTGTAATAATTCAAATTTCAGTGTTATTTTCAAACATACTTGGTACTTTGAGTGATGGATTTGTTCGATATATTTCAGACATTATTTTTAATTTAGTAATTATATTGAAATGATCAATTGAGAATGACCACAAAGTGTACAGACCGAAATCACAAGCACAGTGCATATATTGGAAAACAAGACACATGCTGGGGTGCGTTTCCCAAAAGCAACTCAAGTTCAAGTTCATTTTATTTGTAGAGCACATATACAACAGCCACCAGGCTGACCAAAGTGCTTTTCAGAAGAGCAACAATTTTACCACATACACAGATAACAAACCAGAGAAAAAATTTAAAACCGCACGTTTTAAAAATGACCATATCACAGTAGTCAATACACTAAGGAAAACAAATAAGTTTTTAGCAAGGACTGATAGGCCGAAATTTTTTTAGGACAGAAGGATCCAGTGAAGGTTTCTTGAGCAGAGGAGTGACCGTAGCGACTTTAAGGTTGGCCGGAACAGAGCCAGTTTGGAGACACTTATTAATAAGAGACACCAAACCTGGCCCAATCGAATCGATAATTAATTTAAAAAATCTCGGGTGAATGATATCGCTAGAACAGAATGAAGGTTTAAGCTTGTCAATCACTTGCTTCAATTCCTGGAGGTTGATAGGTTCAAAAACATCCAAAAATGCAGAGGCAGATGACATAATTGGAGAGACAGTTAAAGTTAAAGTGGGGCAGACGCTAAGCCTTAAGTTAATAATTTTGTCACTGATGCTCTCTGTGAAAGCTTCTTGAGATATTTTAGAGGCAACAGGCAAGGTGTTAACTGAAGGATTTGTGACAGATTGAATAATTGAAAACAAAACCTTAGGTTTAGAATGATTAGTTTCAATTAGATTAGAACAGTATGCAGCTTTCGCAGACTTAGCTGCAGTCTGGTAAGATGTAAGAGTCTCTGAACATTTGAAGAGAGATATGCAGCCTGTCCTTTTTCCATTTACGTTCTGCCTTTCTGCAGTTTTGTCTTAGGAGACGGGTATCAGAGTTTTGCCACAGTGCAGATTTTGGTTTTTGCTTGTGATATAGGCTTATGGTCAGAGATCATAAAATCTGAGAGCACAATATCAGTCACATCAAGCCCATATGAGAGTACTCATATTCAGGGACATACGTTGGATCTTGTAGAGACATTGATCCACTGGGATAGATTAAAAGCGTCGATGAGATTAAGAAAGTCATGTGATAAGGGGTTAGACGGACAGCAGACATGGATGTTAAAATCGCCCACCAATAGAAAGCGATCGTAATTTGTGGCAATATTGCCGATCAGTTCAGTGAAATGCAGTATAAAATCCTTAGTAGAGTGCGGAGGACGGTAAAACACCCTTAGACATACAGGACCATTCCAGTCTAAGTGAATAAACTGAGCTTCAAAGCTGGAAAAGGCCATTACAGGGACCAATCGACAGCGTGCAGAGAGAGAGTTCTTTAAAATTGTTACTATCCCACCCCCGCGTCCACTCGGACGAGGAGAGTTAAAAAATGTACAGTCAGCAGGGATCAGATCAGAAAAAGGAGTTAGATCACCAACCTTTATCCAGGATTCCGTGATAAACATACAATCCAAGTTGTGAGATGAGTAAAAATCATTTAATAAGAAGATCTTATTCACCAAGGAACGGGCATTTAATAATGCCATCTTCGGTGAAGAAATAATATCAGGAGATGAGGACGCTCTTTTCAGCGAGCGCAGATTTCCGTGAGTTACTCCCCGTCGTCGTGTCTTGCCCTCAATATATCTGTTTGCCATCGTCTGACCCTCGCCTGTGCTGACCACATACTTAAATAAAGCTTGCGAATGGATCCGCATGTCTCACGTCTTGTTTGCCCATAACAGAATACTCGGCCACACAAGGATCCAGCGGCTTCTCGGATGGACATTGGCCAGGTATGGATACGGCAAGAATATTGTTAGCCCTTAGACAGGGCACACGATCACTGGAAGGCTATATTCAAGAGTATTTAGCGGCAGCAGAGCCGCACGTGGGAAGGATCTGAGAGCAAGCCAGCAGATGAGCTTTAAGCTTCACGATGTATCCTCCGCGTTTGCCTTCGCTTTCTCCGCAGGATGCCGAGGGGCCACCGGCGGATGCAATCCGGGATAACCGCCTGGAACGACTCATTCCTATTGCCAAAGGAGCAGTCCACATCAAAAGTGTAAGAGCTGGTGAATGTGTCCACGACTGAGTTGCGGATGTCCAAGAGTGCTTGACGGTCGTAGATTAAAAGCGTGTAGCAGTTTAAAAACAGAGCAGACAACCAGACAAGCAAACACGAGAGCAACAGACGGCATGCCGAATACACAGGAGCCATCTTGAAACATGGCTCGATCAAAGCAACTATGGTTCCGTCGTTACCAATAGAGTTCAATGGAACTTACGACCATAGTTAGCAAACAATGCTTTTGGGAAACGCACCCCTGATTGTGATTGAAGTTGCGATTTCATAGAAATGAATAAGAAATGTTAGATTGACTGGAGAAGTTCTGAAAAAGTTTTGAAAAAAGATTGAAAGTTTGTGAACCATAAATAGCGTTGGGAATCAAAAATCGATTCAGATGCAGAATCGGATACTTAAGGTCAGGAATCGGACACTCGTTGTCAAATTAAAATTTTATTCCGCCTATCGATTCCTATGTGCTTTTTCTTCTTCTTCATCTGTGAGGACCGGAGCTAGCGATCTGCCAGGACCTTGCTCGCTAATCTAAGTGCTCCAAAGTTTGGCTACATTTGTGATCAGAAGCCAAAAAAGCTAAGTATAATATCTGTGATAGCTAAACATGTTGCAAGAGAGGTGTCACCACCAACATGACAAAGCACTTTAATTTAACAGATCGTTAAAGATCGCGAACACGATTCAAACACCAATGTGATTCTGTTCCTAAATTACAATGATTCGTCTGTTTCATTCCTCAAGCTTTGACGTGTGCGATCAATGTTGTGATCACGTGGTTCTTCCATGCAGCGTACGATCACATCAGTGTGATTTAAACATTTAAATCTGCGTTCACGCTGCGCTGACCTGAAGAGAGCAGCTGTCTGTCATGAATGAAACAGCTTCAGTCTTTTCAGCCACACAGTGTCATTATTTCTGTTACAAACACTCAAATCACAGAAGTACTAGGATAAAAGTTTATATTCAGATATAAACTGTGTGTACGTGTATGGTAGCGATTAAAATAGAGTAAATCACCTTTTGAAAGTAATTTGACGCTTCAAATGAAGATTTATGGATTACAGTGTTACGCCAGTAGGTGGCGAAAAGGGGCTGTTAAAATGTATTTGTCTTTGAATCATACAAGAGATTCGTTCAAGAACGCTGATTCATCCAGTAATGAAACAAGTACATCTTGAGCGAGTCATTCAATCATTCATTCATAAATTACATGTGATTTTGTTTAGTTGTCTAATGTTTTTTCTTCAGAATCATGAGAGTACCACAACTTCCATCGGGGGAAAAACTCAATTTATCCAGAATCATGCAGCTCTATTTTACACACAAACAGCTCTTAAAGAGTCCAGTTCTTATGTAGCCTGTTGATTTTTGTTCATGGTATTCAGCTCCAATAAATGGTTTGCAAAAAAGAGACACAGGATAAATGTTTGATATAATTATTTAATCACATTGGAATCTGTATTGAATTATTATTATTACTGTATTTAATTCTGTATTGTACACATCTAAAATGCTTTGGCAATACTGTAACACAAATGTCATGCCAATAAAGCACCTTGAACTTGAACTTCAATCGAAACTGGGAATCGGAATCGATAAAATTCAAACGATACCCAACCCTAACCATAAACATATCTTGTTAAAAATACTTGTTCATTAAAGGTTAAACAGATACTCCATCCCAAAATGAAAATGGTCATCATTTACTCATCCATGTGTTGTTTGAAAACGGTAGGACTTAAAATAAGCTATCAATGTCTGTAGTTGTGTAAATGCATTAACCCGTTTTCCTTTGCAGTATCGAGGAAAAAACGGATTTTTTTCAGTTCTTGTAAATGTGGTTTTCTCGTAATGCAGGTTGCACTTTGTAATTACACATACTGTAAAATAGGGTACTTGCCTAAGATAGTACTGGCTAATATAATGTAACTTCATGGGTTAGGTTTGGGGGTAAAGAGTAGGTTCAGGGTTAGTACCTTTTTATATTACCCAGTTATTGTAATCAATATAATCAGAACAGTGTGTGCATGTCAGTCAGTGAAACGGGTGATTTCTGGTAGTTATCAGTGTATTGTTTTCTGTCAGTTGGCTCCAGTGTTCCCAGAGTTCTTGAGGATATCTCATGTGTTCTCTAGCCCTTGTCCGGCACGCAGTAACACTGGTGTGCACATGAATGTGTTTCAGGATGGAGATATAATTGCTCCAGAGCTCACCCCACTCAAACGTGACTGGCACACGCTGGAGCGAGACGACGATGACAGCGAGCTCGATGACGACGCTGAAGACAATCATCTCGGACTGAGAGATGAAACGCCCAGGAAGACTGGACGTAATGTGAAAGTCAACCTCTTTCATGCTCCGGGAGAAAGCAGACTCTGAATCACTGGCCCTGTGCTTCTCTCATTGAGAATATTTGGAGCGATCACCAGATGCTCATTCTATCTCAACAGTGCTTTTGAGCTTCGTTTAATCTGTGTTTTGCCGCTGTTTGCTTTTATTTTCAGCTTTAATATCATGTTCATTGCCAGGGTTTTAATGCTACTCGCACCTCTGAAGCTTTATTATACATCAATCCAGAATGAATGTCTCTCTCCGCCATCCATTATGTTTCGATGCAGAGGGAAGTGTTAAATGCATTTTGGCATTCTTTAGTTTTTTTTTTTTTTCCATTTTTTTTAAATTTATTTAAAACTTTTTATCAGGGACTTGCTGTTACTTTTTTCTGTTAATCGGCCCTCCACTCACTCGCAGTGTGTAAAAACTCGTGTTATAATGAGTCTCAAATGTGATGGCATATATCTATATTTGAGCGAACTATATTTTTTAGACTCTGTATTACAGTAATGGGTGATGGTGGTCTGATTTTCTTGGATCGTGTTTCAGATGTTCTCATCAGTACAGACTTTTGCTGTGAACAGATATGCTCAGTTACTCATTTCGGTCTGTATTGAAATATTAAAATTGTCACAGCACAATCACATCAAGTCTGTTGTACAGAAAAAGGTTCACTTAAAGAACATGTTGTGCATGTCGTGCTTAAAGATGTAGTGCTGAATCAATGCAAACTCAATCAACATCTCAAAATTCAGAGCATGCAAATAAAAATCCAGTCATGTCATTCTTTGTTTTAATGTGGTCTGAAGTACAGACCCACTATTATCAACTATTATGTACTTACATTTGAATTAATTAATTGATACAATGCACTTGTGTATATACATGTTTTGGGACATATGCATGGGATTTTATATATATTTGTGTATCTGTAATTAATTTCTGTAGTGGCATCTATAATTACACTGTTGACCCAAACCAGTTCCTAACCATCCTAACGGTGACCGTGATTTCACCAAGTACAACGTGGGGTGCTTCTCAATATCCCTCGTTTCCTCGCTCCTCTGTCCTCCATCCTATGACCCGGAAACCGATCGAGCTCAGCCATCTTGTAGGACATCTCAATTCTCTTCATTTCACCGCGAGGAGTGAGGAGGCTTCCTGAGGAGCTATGAGCGAGGATACACGGGTGAATTCATCGAAAAACCTGATGCACGTATACATTCTCCTCCCCCTTCACATCTGTTGTAATCATTTTAATTTATATTTTACCTTTGCAGTTTAAATAAACCATACATGTCATATATTTCAAACAGGGCATCTTGCTTTATTCATATTTATTATGAATGTCTTAAACTTTAACAACACAAGGGCAGATCCCTTTAGCGCAGCTGATGATGCTTTGAAGTGACGCTAAGGGAGGGTATATCATTTCACTTGATTCAAGTGAATCACTCCTCCGTCCTCCCGTCTTTTCCTTGCATACTTCCCTGGCAACCTGAAGGGGTGGAGCTAAGACGCGAGGAAAGGAAACGAGGATGTACAAATAAGAACTGAGAAGCACCCATGTTCCTGGATCAACATCCTTGTTGATCCTGGAACAACATTCCAATTAACCAATCAGAATTGAGGGATCACTTTTCAGGAAATGTCTGTTTTAGGCTTACGATCAGGGTTAGGTGGTTCTACACCCTTGTTAATCAGCTATAATTTCACACTGTTTTTAGGAATAAATTATGGGTAGGGTTAGGTTTGGGGCAGGGATTGGGTTAAGTCTATATTTTTGGACAGTTATGTTGATCCAGGAACATGTCTTACTTGGCAAAATCATGGCGACCCCTTCCTAACCCTACCTCAAAAGCAGCAAAAGTGATTTGCAGTATAACATAGAAACAATAAGTACCCTTTTGTTTTTTCTTTTTTGATGTCAGTACATAGTAGTTAAATACACCTAATATAGCAGCTGAATCTCTGTACTGTCACAGCAGCGCTCATACTACAACAACAACACACCACAAAACACAACACCACACAACAACAACACACCACACAAAAACAACACCACCACTCAACACAACAACAACACACAACAACAACAACACACCACAAAACACAACACCACCACTCAACACAACAACACCACCACACAACAACAACACACCACAAAACACAACACCACCACTCAACACAACAACACCACGTCCCGTATTTAAGGCATATGCCGTATGAACACCTAGACCATACGAATAACAAACTGAATTAATCATTCTTTTTTGACAAGTGTTTGATTTGTGAACATAGCCGTTCCAGGGAGGCTTTAAGACCAAGTGGAATCCTCTTCACAGCGAGCGGGACTCACGCTAACGGAGTTGGGTTTTTTAACGACTGCGTTTTGACTTCAGCAAATCAGATTGAGTGAATGCAAACAACGTGATTCCAACATCCAGCCACACAAGAAAATGTGCATTTTACCTGAAGACGTGATCAATAAGGAAAGTCGTATTTCTCTAATGTATACACCTAGATAAAACAATTTACATTTAAGTAACTTCCAGCGGATTCTTAACCTTGAATATCATTCTTAAAGGGTTAGTTCACCCAAAAATAAAAATAAGGCTGTGTTTTACTCACCCCCAATGCATCCTAGGTGTATATGACTTTCTTCTTTCAGACGAATCCAGTCGGAGTTATATTAAAAATTGTCTTTGATCTTTCAAGCTCTATCGTTGTACTCAGCGGGTGTTGCATTCCTTCTGTCCAAAAGACGTGAAATAAAAAGCACCCTTCCACAAAAAAAAGTGTCTCACACGGCTCCGGGGGGTGAACAAAGGCCTCCTGTAGCGAATCGATGCGTTTTTATAAGAAAAATATCCATATTCAAAACGTAATAATCACTTGATTGAGCTTGCGCTCACTGTTGTAAAACGGAAGCAGTTCCGGTGGAGTGACGTATGAGGTCAGCTTTGCCCATGCGCCGCTCAGAAGTGACGCACGCGGAGAGATCGAAACAAAACAACGGTCACTAATTAGAAGTACAAAACGAGGATT
>NW_015542487.1:9972-10146 GCF_001515605.1 Sinocyclocheilus anshuiensis
TACACCTAGGATGCCTCGGGGGTGAGTAAAACACAGCCTAATTTTTATTTTTGGGTGAACTAACCCTTTAAAACACAAAATGACCAATGAAGTGTCAAGCACCTAAAGCAGTCCATATTTATTCTATAAGTTCTCTTTAATTGAAAAATATGCATTTTCATATATACTGTAGTA
>NW_015542487.1:10422-10719 GCF_001515605.1 Sinocyclocheilus anshuiensis
TACAATTCTTCCTCTCCTATAGTAGAGAATGAGTGGAATTGTTCCTCAGGGGATCTATAGCGCACTATCTGATGTGATACTGTAGATGACGGCTGCATGATTACAATTTTGGTCTCTAATAGTATTGATCTTGGAAGTAAAGTAGTTCATAAAGTCATTACTGCTGTGCTGTTGGGAAATGTCAACACTTTCAATGTCAATGTCAAATATCAATGCTTTTCAAATGTTCAAATGTCAATTTTTGTTTTCTTCTAAAAGAGACGAAAAGTAATCAGATCTAGCAGTTTTTAATACTTT
>NW_015542487.1:11024-11274 GCF_001515605.1 Sinocyclocheilus anshuiensis
ATTAAATCTAGAGTATGATTTCGACAATGAGTAGGTCCTGACACGTGTTGTCTAACCCCAATAGAGTTCAGAATGCTAATCCCAATGCATCTTTTTCATTATCAACATTGATTAAAATCACCAACAATTAAAACTTTATCTGCAGCCAGCACTAACTCGGATATAAAATCAGCTAATTCTTTAATAAAGTCTGTATGGTGCCCTGGTGGCCTGTATACAGTAGCCAGTACAAACATCACAGGGGATTTAT
>NW_015542487.1:11453-14816 GCF_001515605.1 Sinocyclocheilus anshuiensis
ATGCTGTGGCGAGATTCCTGAAGGGACAGAGGAAATCTGTTCATGCTACCCCCCTTCTGAGATCCCTTCACTGGCTTCCGATTAATTTTAGAATTGAGTTTAAAATTGTATTACTGGTTTATAAATCATTAAATGATTTAGCACCTACTTATTTGTCTGATCTACTTCACCCCTACTCTCCCACCAGAGGCCTTAGATCCAAAGATAAGCTCCTCCTTCAGATACCCAAAACCCGGCTAAAATCGAGGGGTAACCGAGCCTTTGAAGCCTTTGAAGTGACACTGTGGAAAAAGCTCCCACTCTATATTAGATCGGCTTCCACTTTGTCTGAGTTCAATGAGTTCAAGAAAACGTATTTATTCTCTGTTGCTTTTAGCTTATAAGAGTGTTCTGTTTTGCTGCTATTAGAGTACTTAATTTTTAATTTTATTCTAACTTGTACAGCACTTTGGTCGACCTGTGGCTGTTTTTAAATGTGCTTTATAAATAAACTGAACTTGAACAACCTGTTAACCCCTTTTCCCTTCTATTGTTAATGAAAGAAAACCTTCATTTGTGACCAAGCACACTGCTGTAGATGAGTCTGAATGTGCGAATGAGAGTGCAGGTGAACACGGCACAGATGAGAGCATGCAGAGCAGTCTGGATATCAGCAAGCTGCCGCAAGGTTCGTCCTCTGTTAAGATGTTAAAGTCTTCTGAAGCGTGTCGTTTAAGAGGCGCACTGACTCTCCTCCTTCACGTTTCGCAGGCACAGTGGTGGTCAAGCCGGAACCGGTTGCTAATGAAGCTAAAGATGAATTCCGTGGCCCCGAGTTTCGTAGCAGAGGAAGTAAAGTGAAAGAGGACGGTGCTCGGAAACGTCCTGGTGAGAGGGTTTGTGTACTGTAAATGATCCCATGCCCCATTAAAGGCTAGTGAATTATCTCGGATCGATTTATTTGTTACATAACTGCTGCACTGGGTCAAATGGATCTATTTTATATGTTGTTTTCAATGGTCAAACAATTTCTTATTTCTAGGTTAATGTGCTGAAATTCCATTGAATCTTTATTTTTCTTTATTTTTTTTCCAAAATGGCAATCACTAATGTAATTTTAAAAACGAAGTGTAATTTTAGTGTAACCTATTCGGCCAAACAATGGAAGAGATTAAATGCAGTTCTTAAGTTTAAAAATTAAGTTAGGTCATCATAATGAAGCAGACCTATAGATCTCCACATTTATCTGTTGTATTGTCATTCGATATTTACATAAAATTCTCTTATTTGTATGGCTATATGTTTGGTCTCTAAAATCACCATTAGGTCAAATACTGTGGATATCACAATCTATCAGCCTAATGCATTTTATTAAAAAAAATATAGGTTCTCTTCTCTCAGAGAAAACAAAAACAGTCCTGAAATATGCCCATATGTCATGTTTTGGAGGCACACCTAAAAACACACTTGAATAAGCTGAGTAGTAACCGATTACATGTAATTTGGATTATGTAATCAGGTTCCAAACGTTAAAATTAGATTATATTACAATTTAAAATACTTGCAATCAGACTACAGTTGCTTTTTTATTGATTACATATTCACATGATCTCATGACATGCAGGTAAACGGGTGTAATTCATTTTTTATGTTTTATTTTGATTTGTTGTTGTAATTTGAAAAATATTTATTTTAATTTAACATTTATATGATTTAATTAAGTAGCTCTTGATTAAACTCGTGAACCCCTTTGCGAATGGAATATATATTGTATTTTTATATCAATATGGTACAAGATTAGCATATTTAAATCAATGTGATGAACAAGTTAGGTCAAAATTAATAAAAAAAAAAAAAAGTAGTCTCATTATATTACCTGAAATGTGTAATGTAATGGGTCACGTTACTAACTACAATTTTTGTCATGTAATTTTGAATCAGTAACAGACTACAGTTTGTTACTACACTCATGAACTAGTGTTGAGGCTGCTCCCAGAGTCTTAGCGTTGCAGTATGATTGTTTTATTATCGTCATCATCTATTTTTTAATCTCTTGCAGACGAGCGGCTCAAGGAGATTTTTAATTGCACAGCATGTGGACAGCAAGTCAATCACTTTCAGAGAGATTCTGTGCTTCAACATCCCGCACTACATGTTCTTATCTGCAAGGTAGAAACCAGATTAACTTGTTACAGCCAATTACGCGCTTGTATCTCTCTCATTCACATGCCTTTTTCTTACAGTCATGTTTCAAATATTATATGAGTGATGATATCAGCAAGGATGAAGATGGAATGGATGAGCAATGCAGGTTGGTGCAGAACATTTATTTATTTATAACACTCTAGCTGTGACGATACCAACATATTAGTAGTCAGTGGAATTTCACATTTCCCAATACCACTTTTAATGCCACAGCAAACACTATTATCCTGATGAATGCACTGCAGTATAAAGTTAAATTAAGTGAAAACATTGTTGTGCAACTTTAAGGGTTCTCAGTTTAATCAGTAAATGGGTCAAAGACAAAAAATGGTTTTCAAGCATCAAAAACAATAAGTGAAATACAGCTTTGAATTGTTGTTGGTTTTTAATACATTACAAAGTGTCCTGTTTAATTTTTTTTTTTTTTATAATTATTTTTATTGAATTTTCACTGTAATACAAAAATAACAAGGCATCGCCCAAAAGGAACAAAACAACAAAAAAAACACACACACATAGCTCAGATTATTAAATAAAACAGGACTACCCCATATATAACAGATTAGGGAAAGCAGGGAAAAAAATGAATAGGGCAGAAAAGTTAAATGTCCAGACAGTTACACAATTACAATATTCCTTGTAGTATAATAGGGCAAAGATGAGGTTCCATATAGTCCAGATATGGAGTCCAGACTTTATAAAACAGGCCTGTTTTTTGATGTAATACATAGGTAAGACGCTCCAGGGGAATCAGGTAAACAATTATCTTATGCCAACCTTTAAGTGATGGAGATTTATCACTAATCCAATTAAGTAAAATATTTTTTCTGGCAGCAAAGGAGAGAATATTATACAATTTCTTGTTAACAAATGAAACAATGCATTTATTAGGTATACCCAATACCAATGAGACTGGGTCAAAATCCAACTGCATATTAAAGATCTTTTCCATTTCCCCCAGCACCAAAAACCAATACCTTTGCAGTCTGTTACATGACCACAGACAATGTGTTAAAGTACCTACTTCAGTTTTACATTTTAAACACATAGGCGATAGAGAGGGGTTAAAAAAATGCCTGCGGTTAGGAGAAATATGGAGTCTATGTATGATTTTAAATTGTATTTCTCTTGTACGTGCACAAACAGATATTCTCTTAGCATAAGACCAAATGTCATCCC
>NW_015542487.1:17240-18911 GCF_001515605.1 Sinocyclocheilus anshuiensis
AGCAGTCTTTTGTGGTAGAAGTGATGGTTCTACCATATTTGTAACAGGGAGTTGAATTTGAAGCTTTAGCTATATGGAGTGTACACGAGACTAGATAATGATCCGAGATATCATCACTCTGCTGCAGAATTTCAACACCATTAATATCAATTCCATGTGACAGTATTAAATCTAGAGTATGATTTCGACAATGAGTAGGTCCTGACACGTGTTGTCTAACCCCAATAGAGTTCAGAATGCTAATCCCAATGCATCTTTTTCATTATCAACATTGATTAAAATCACCAACAATTAAAACTTTATCTGCAGCCAGCACTAACTCGGATATAAAATCAGCTAATTCTTTAATAAAGTCTGTATGGTGCCCTGGTGGCCTGTATACAGTAGCCAGTACAAACATCACAGGGGATTTATCTTTAACACTTGTTTCTCTGGATAATGTTATATGAAGCACCATTACTTCAAACGAGTTATACTTGAAGCCCACCCTCTGAGAAATACTGAAAACATTGTTATAAATTGTAGCAACACCTCATTTTTATAACAGTAATCTTGGGGGGAAGACTCCTTTAAAATAATGTAATCATCAGGTTTTAGCCAGGTTTCTGTCAAACAGAGCACATCCCAAACGGCACGCTTACAGGTCGTTCAAAATGCCGCAGTGAGATTCCTGAAGGGAAAGAAGAAATTTGATCACACTACCCCCCTTCTGAGATCCCTTCACTGGCTTCCAATTAATTTTAGAATTGAGTTTAAAATTGTATTACTGTTATATAAATCATTAAATGATTTAGCACCTACTTATTTGTCCGATCTACTTTACCCCTGCTCTCCCACCAGAGGCCTTAGATCCAAAGATAAGCTCCTCCTTCAGATACCCAAAATAACCGAGTAACTGAGCCTTTGAAGTGGCCGGCCCGACACTGTGGAACAAGCTCCCACTCTATATTAGATCGGCTTCCACTTTGTCTGAGTTCAAGTCATGTCTCAAAACTTATTTATTCTCTGTTGCTTTTAGCTTATAAGAGTGTTCTGTTTTAACTGTTTTGCTGCTATTAGTGTACTTTACAAGAGTGTTTTGTTTGAACTGTTTTGCTGCTATTAGAGTACTTAATTTTTTATTTTATTCTAACTTGTACGGCACTTTGGTCGGCATGCGGCTGTTTTTAAATGTGTTTTATAAATAAACTGAACCTGAACTTGATCTAGGTTATGATCAGTGATCATATCGTTTACAAAAAGTGCTTTCGTAGAAAGGGACCTGATGTTCAATAAGCCAAGCTTTATCATTTGTTTATCCGTATTACATCTGTTTTTTATTTGTTGAACATCAATTAAATTGTTACTCTTAAATTGGTTTGGACGTTTTTTGTATTTTCTAGTTCGGGGAACAGACACAGTCTCTATAGTGTGATATCTAGGTGAAAGAGTCTCTATGTGCTGAGAATGAACTGATTTCTGTGACGTGAGGCGGCTAGCAGACGGTCGGTTTAGCCAGTCTGTCTGCTTCCTGACCTGGGTCCCAGTTAGTCAAGTGCAAACTCTAAGACTATGTGCCATATTTCTAGACAGAAGAGCGGCACCACCCTAGGAGGGATGAAAACCATCTCTTTTCAACAGGTCAGGTCTGCCCCAAAAACTCGTCCAATTGTCTATGAAACCTATGTTATT
>NW_015542487.1:18947-40055 GCF_001515605.1 Sinocyclocheilus anshuiensis
ACATAATATACCTGTACATACAATTGTCGATTTGTATATTTTTATTCCTTATTTACTTGTTCTATTTTTTAATGTTTTATTTATTTTTATTTCTTATTATCTGTGTTTTTTGTTCTGTCACTGTCATTCTATTACACTGTGGAAGCTTCTGTCACAAAAACAAATTCCTCGTATGTGTAAACATACCTGGCAAATTAGCTCATTCTGATTCTGATTTAAATCTGACTCCAATTTCATTTAATTTTTATTAAATACAAATTGCAATGATAATTTTAAAAACTGATCATAACGTTCGTTGTGTTATAATTTAAATACCTGATTATTCTGGACTCGCTATACTTTCAATTAACCGTTCACTGGGGACCTAATGTCTCTTTTGAGCCTAGCGTCGGCCGAAGGCGCCGGTCTCACGATCACAAACTCGCCAGCCTGATGCTAGTCAGAGAGTGTAGGTAGACTAATACCTGTTTTGCCTGCCGCCTACTGCTTGCTTATGAGTTATGACAAAAAAGTGTAGTTCACTTAGTCCTTTTCCGTACAACTTGCTAACACCAGTGATAGACAGAAATCAGAAGGTCTCCGATGGCATGCCTACTGCTCCTATCATTCCTGAGCCTCCAGTTTGACCTATCCTGGCCGTAAATTTGAGGTAACAAAAGCCTCCTCACAATTTACTAGTCATAATGATTTCAGCAGAGTCTAAAATAAATCAAGAAATAACATTTATTTTGCCAGGCATAATAAAACATCAATCAAAAGAACAGATTCAATTAATATAACAAATACATCAATTGAAAAAGAATGTAGCTAAAATTTTGTTACACAACTGATCAGCATAAAACATAAAATAAGAAAAATAATGTTGAAATAATTTCAAAGAGTCAGCATACCTGGCAAATAGAGAGACACTGTTACGAATCCGATCCATGAATTTCCATCCACTTGCCACCAGAGGTCACCCTTCCATGATATTGACTCTCGCACCACACAGACTGTTACACATCACCCTGGACTACATTTCCCATGTTCCATTGCACTGATTACACTCACACCTGAAACCAATTACACGCTCACCTGAATGCTATTACACACACTATATAACAGCTACCCTGATCCTGCTCTAGTCGCCGAGTATTGTTCTGCATTTTTCACTCCCCAAGTGTTAGCTACCTTACCGAGCCATTCCGTGTTTTCTGTTTTAGTCTCGTGTATTGTTTTGCGTTTATCCCTGTTTAGTGATTAGCCACCTTACCGAGCCTGTTTAAGTTTTCATAGTTTTCTTAGTCTAGTCTTAGTCTTGCCTTGTCTGTTTTCCTGGTCTCTGATTCATGCCACGTATCTTGGATTAACCCTTTGCTTGCTGTTTCTGACTCTGTTTGCCCCTGCCTGGACCTTTGCCTTCTACCTGGATTTATCTCTCGCCTTGCCTTCGATATACCTGTTTGCCATTGTCTGACCCATGCCTGTTAAAACCACGTCTCTTAATAAAAGCTTGCATATGGATCCGCACGTCTCCCGTCTCGTTCGTCCCGTAATAGACATATGGCAATCGTGTGGGAAGTTCTGTTTACAGATGCTCCCTTGAATGTTTCGCCAATTCTCTTTAAATACCCAAATCAGAAAAAACAACCATAAATTTAAGATTATAAAAACTTCAAAGAACTTTTGCTGGGACATGAAGGGACCTCAGAAAAAAACAACATCTGAAAAGGACCTTATCAGGGGCACAACCCACACCAGAAGAACAGAATTTTCCTCATTCCCTTATTTTTGGTCTGTTCATATTTCCAATCGCACCGGGACTGTAAAATTGATACCAAACATGAAAGGGTTATACTTATGAATTCTGAAGATATAGTAAATGCATGATATAAGTATAGTAACTTGAGTTCTGGACACCCCTAAGTCAACTTTTATGGCCTGGGCCATCTGCTCAGGAAGGAAGGAGGGGGGCCTAAGAATGGGTGAAGGGATAGATGGGCAAATGGTCTTTCTCCCAGATCTTCCTGTCAGATTAGAAAGTTTATTGTTTTGTTGTATGGCATGTGTGTTGCGAGAGTTCCTGATTTTTGGCTTCACGAGGAGATCAAAGCCCCCTTATAACGCCCCTCTTGGCCATCATGAGATGATCTCCATAGGGTGCCCATTATCATAGTCTTTGCAGGGCTGGCACCTGTAGTGGACTGAGAGTGATGGCAGTGTAGGCTGAAGCATGCAGAGAGTGTAGATACTTGAAGTAGCAGCACTGGAGCAGAGTGAACACGAAGATGAGAGCACTGCCAATGACACATCCTCGGAACACCCAGTCCCACCATGTGTAGGCATACTGTGCTGAGTGGGTGGATGAGCTGGATAGGATGTTTGCAGTCCTCCTAGCCAGGTTGGCTTCTAACTGCGCTTGGGGTCGCCGTGATTTTGCCAAGTAAGACATGTTCCTGGATCAACATCTTTTGATGATCCTGAATCAACATTACTGTCCAAAAATATAGACTAAACCCAATCCCTACCCCTAAACCTAACCCTACCCATAATTTATTCCTAAAATCAGTGTGAAATGATAGCTGATTAACAAGGGTGTAGAAACACCTAACCCTGATTGTAAGCCTAAAACAGACATTTCCTGAAAAGTTATCCCTCAATTCTGATTGGTTAATTGGAATGTTGTTCCAGGATCAACAAGGATGTTGATCCAGGAACATGTTGTACTTGGTGAAATCACGGTCACCCTAGATACAAGCACATTGGTTGGTTGGAATGTTGTTCCAGGATCAACAAGGATGTTGATCCAGGAACATGTTGTACTTGGTGAAATCACGGTCACCCTGCGCTTGGATGAGATGGTATTCAATCTGTGAGATGGCACTCTGCACCAGGTCCATCGTGTCAACCAGGGCTTGTGTGCCCTGTTCGTAGAAAGTGTCCTCCCACCATGGAGAGACACTTGTGTCCAATGGAACCCTTCCCAGGATATTTATCTGACCCATTGAAAAGTCCTCCATCACCTCTAAGCAGAAGGTGTGATTCGCTGAGCAGGTCAGACCTCCATAGATGAAGGAATTCATCTCACTGACGACGCACCACTGTGTGTGTGAGACACTTGAACAGCATCAGAATGGCCATGCAATGACTGAACATTAATGAGTTTGGAATTGTTAGGAGAAAAAGGTTGTAATGTATTGCAGGTACAAATAATGTAACTAGATGTTTCATGACAACAAATGCGAGTGGTAAATAAGGTCTCAGTGCCCTTCAAGGTCATATACCCAATAAGGTGGTCCCATTTTATGATCTGATCCTTCACTACTACACCAATAGAGCGTATTGTAGTGGAATTTAGATAAACCTGATCTGGGTGAATTAAAGGAAAAGTGGCGAAAAATCCAATACAGCCAGTACATTCATTTCCTGTATACATCATTAATGTTGATAATAGTTCAGAATAGTTAATGTTTTGCTTTTTTTTCTGACATAAGCCTTCTATGCAAATCTAAAATCTCAATAAGATCTTTTAAGACATGTCTAGGGGTTTTATGGAGACGAAGATCTAAAATCTCTTGTCTTGCTGCTGTAAACAAATCTTGCGCATATGTTCTACAGGCTAAATCACGCTCAATGGTACGGGTCTGATTGAAAATTGTATGGCTGATCGTGAGAAGCGCCTGCGCTTCAGATCTGACCACTTTGATAATATTTTCATTACTATTGGTGAAATGCTGGAAACCAGTGGCCATCTGATTTGCCAACCATGTTGAGAATTGAGATTGTCCAGTAATTTTGTAAGTATTTGCTATGGAATTGACTGAGCCAAAAAGGCCTGCTATATTACCAAATAAGTCTCGTTTGGTGCGGGGCAGACGGTATTTGGACTGCAAATCTGGTTTTGTAATCAGAAACTAAATCATTGATGCGTGACTGTAGCCATGTATAGGTTTTGCCATTAAAGCTACAGTGCTTTATATAAGCAGACAAAATATTAGAAATATTGTACATCACATGTGTTATTACAAGATTAACATCATGTAACAATGTCTTATTAACATTTCCTTTGATTAAACTACCGGCAGGTGGGGGATGTAATTTTGGACACTGTGTGGGTTTACTATATCCACAAGTAGTTAGGTTAAAACGATGTAAAGTCCATGTAAAATTATGAGGATTTGTGAACTCGTTCATGTTTGTTTCACATTTTCCCACAAAGTATGTACCTTCCTTTCGGCTTGTCCAAACAAATGTTTTTATTTTATTATCAATTAATGGTTGTGTCAAATTGAAAATCATTTCTGTAAATTTTAGGTGTGTGTTGTTATGTGTTACTGAGTGTCTGCACCAATATGTTGCTGGTTCTAGATCCTTGGTGGAGTAACACATTTTAGGATCTATACTGTAGCAAATTAGCTCAAAAGGGAAATGTACATAAATAATTACAATTAATTATAATTAATTACAATTATTTATATCAGCTGCCAGTAGTAACTGTAGCAGAATTAAATTGCCCTCAACCAATCTGTTCGTCCAGCGGACATTCAGTGTAAGTTTATATCAACTCTAGGAAAGGATATTTCCGTGGCCACAGAAAATAATTTCATACAGTATTAATGCATTAGAGCATGTAGTAAGGATGAAAATCGTAAAGGGACATTAATTTGCAAGGCAGAATCAGAAACTCATGTAATTTGTGAGTTTTATTAACTAAACACTAACACAAACTAGTCTAACAAACAAACAAACAAACAAACAAACAAACAAACAATCACTCATACATGGGAAAGGACAAATGAGGCTTGATAGATGAAGCCATCAGGAAAAATCAGAGAATGAAGCTATGAAAAGAGTCAGTTAACCACTTGAGTGAAACCATCAGCGCCGTTTTATAACGGGGTCTACCTCTTATACTAAACCTCTGTTTAGTTTAGTTAAATGTACGATACTTGCATTGCCTTGGTCTGGAACGAGCGTTCGGATGCAGTCTCGGATGAAAGACTTGATGGTTTGGAGGTTCGGTGGTGTAGGAGTCACCTTCTTCCGGGTTTGAAGAGTGATGAACTCCAAAAAGATGTTATCCTGACTCTTTGGTGATCAGGAGCGTTTTCTCCCAGATGAAGATTATGAAGAGCTAAAGACAAGGCCGAAGCCTGGTGCAGACTTAAGGGTTGCAGAAGGGTGCTAGCTCACATCCTCATCTTCTCAGAATCTAACAGAACCACCGACTGACTGAGGCGGGTCACTGATGTGAGAGCTTTATCTCCTATTGAGCTCACACCTCCGGGAGGTCACAGAGCCAATGGTGACACACTTTTGGAGGGAAAGTCTTAAGACTCTTTGTCTTAGAGCATGGTATTTTGCATATGTAATTCAATTGGGTGCTGATGCAAAATTACTAAAGATTCTCAGAGCACTAATATGTTGCTGCCGTGTGTTTTGAGTTTGAGCTCCGTCAAGTTAATTCTTTATCGTCTATTTTTTATCTTAAAATAAATTTTATACACCATCTACTAAAGATTCTTAGAACACTAATATGTTGCATAGGAATAGACATATAATATACACTCTCAATTAGATCATCCGAAGATGAATTCATAGAGACCAAACATGGAATATGGGGGTCGTTCCCAGACATGCTGGCACCCAGTATGTTTATTGGGTGAGGGGTCTGTGATTATTTGTTAATCTAATTAATAATTGATTTGTTAAATCTAATGATCAAATGTGTGTCTGATTGGTCCAAATGCTACAATACCATTGTTGTTGCCTTCATACATGGTGTATACAAATTCACTTTCTGAGTCTGGATATATATATATTTTTAAACCAGCCAGTAAAGTTATGGAAAGAATGTGGTGCACCTGTGTATCCTGTAATGTTACTGTCTGGGAGATGGGTAGACACTGTCTTACAGCAAATTTTTGTTGCACAATTTGGTTCCGGTACTATTCCGGGAGGCCATGTGACTATGTCTTTGTATATGGCCCCTTGGTATATTTCCATACCCATCTCCCGCATCCTAGGGTGTGTGTGAGGGTGACTCGTTGTACCAATTTGATGCAGGTGGGTCCAGATACTGTCCTGGCATCTGGCCTCCATGGAATTGCAGTGACTTTCCTGAAAGGAAATAGATCATAATTAATTCAATGAACCTTTAAACAGTTTGCATTGGGACACGTGGTACCATCTTAATGTCCCTCTGATTGTCACGGCCACATAGCTGTTACAAACAGCTTTGATTTCATAGGGTCCATGCCATCTAGGGGAAAACACATTTTGTTTCACAAAAACACGCACCATCACAATGTCTCCTGAAAATTTTGTTTCAGAGACTGGGTTGAACTGCATCATTCATCAAGTCAGACTGCTGTTGCTTTAGTGCAGCCTGTGTGTACAACACCTTTACAATCTTTCTTGCAACTGCATCAACACAGTTTGTTGAGCTGCGAGCACGAGGGGCCCCAAGTCTGTAGGGGAGATCTCTGGATCAATGGGTAACTTCATCACCCTTCCAGTCATAAGTTCATAAGGGCTAATACCCGTGGCTTTTGATCGAGTTGCTCGCAATACAGTTAGAACAGTGGGTAAGGCATCAATCCACTTGTTCTGGTGTTGTGCTATTTGTTTAGCGATATTTTCTTTGATGGTGCGATTCACACGTTCAACAATCCCCGAACTTTGTGGTCTATATGAAACATGAAATATTTGCTTGATGTTCAGCATTTTGCACATGTTTTGCATGACCTGTCCGGTAAAATGAGTCCCTTGAAGTCCCTTGAAACTTGCAAAGTTTTTGTGGCAGATACATGAGAATAATCATGATATAATTTTATTATTGGTTTTTGGAGGGCCTCTGGTACAACAAATTTGTCATCTCTAAGTACTATGCCTTCAGTGACTTTAACCATCTGATCATGCAAGTGTGGTGCAAGCTCACCATCAGAGACCCACAGATCTTTCTGGTATTGTTTGAGGTCAATGGGTGTAATTTGGATCGCACTCACTGCAGGAATCAGTGGTTTATTGTCCTGCCAGTTATTGCCTTTTACCGCTGCTAACTTGGCTAACTGATCGACAATGTTGTTATTTTGTTCATGCACATCAGGATTTCTGTGGATATGCGCACGTACTTTAACGACGGAAATGGGGGTGTCTCGGGCTTGTATTGCTTGCCAAATTGCAGTTATGGTGTTATATATTTTGCAGACATATTTTGTGGTAGTTTAAATAATACCTGCTGCCTAACATCTGAATCGGACAGATGAGGAGCCCACACTGCACAACCAGTAAAGAAATTACCATTTTGACAGGATCGAGAACCAGTGTAAACAGGATGTAAACAGGCACTTGGCCAGGCAATGGCTGATCATGTACGAGGCTTTGTGCCTCCTGCTCAGGTTGGCAGATGTGTGGGTGTCCCTCAATATCCCCAAGCAGATGTGGCAGGATTCAAGTGTTTTTTTTAATCGCGATTTCACGAGCTTGAATTTCTGCTAACCATCTCATTAGTCTGGGAAGAAACTCCTTTTATTCGGCCCTGTAGCAGCATTCGTACTGGTGTGTGCATTGTGTGGATAACAACAGGTTGAAATCCAACAATGGGTTCTGTTACTGTTATCATCCAATGCACCGCCAGCACATGCTGTGTACAGGGGTCGAAACCTTGCTCGACCAGAGATTTTTTACAGCTGTAATATGCAATTGGGCGCAATTTCCCCCCATATTCCTGAGCTAAGACTCCACTTAGCGTGATTTCATTAGCGTCAACCTGAATATGAAAAGACTTTGAGGGGTTGGGCAAGCCCAGGGCGGGAGCGAAGCAAAGACGTTGTTTCAAATTAGAAAAGGCCTCTTCGTGCTCATCGGTCCATTTAAGCGCATCATTTGGTTTTGTTTTCCCTTTTAGAAGCGAGTACAAAGGTGTCGCTGTATTTGCAAAATCAGGGATAAAGTCTCGCAGATAGTTTGCTGTACCTAATACTTTTTGCAACGCATTTAAAGTGTGAGGTCGGGGCAGCTCGGCAATGCATTTTCTCCTATCATCTGTTAGTGCTCGGTAGCTTTGAATGAGTGTGTACCCTAAGTCAGTGTTTCCCAACCTTTCTTTAGTCACGGCACCCTTTGGAAATTTTAACAAATTTGTGGCACCCTACAAAATTAATTTTGTCACAATATTTGAATTTCTAACTTCGATATGATACTTTGAAAAGTAAAGATATTCAGTACAGCAGGGAAGAACGTCTCAGGTTACTTATGTAACCATGGTTCCCTGAGTAGGGAACAAGACACTGCGTCCTCTAGGGGTCGCTATGGGGAACGCCTCGTCGTGTCCCGTGTCTGAAGCATACATTGAAAAAACACCAACTCGTTGGCCGGCAACAGCCATGACGTCACTACCGGTGCGACTATAGTATAAATAGGCGCCGGGAGCACACATCATTCACTTCTTCGTCTGAAGCTTGCGTCCGCAGCATGGCAAGAAACCTAGAGGACGCAGTGTCTCGTTCCCTACTCAGGGAACCATGGTTACATAAGTAACCTGAGACGTTCCCTTTCATGGGAACTTCGAACTGCGTCCTCTAGGGGTCGCTATGGGGAACGGTATACCCACGCCACCATGCTGAGGGGAGTGCATGCCAGAACCATTATTTTTTACACGGCACCCCTGCTCTCGACAGACGGTCGACAGACTGCTCTCGACAGACGGTGCCGTGGCACCCCGGTTGGGAAACACTGCCCTAAGTAGTGTACTTCTTTTTGTGCAATCTGGGCTTTTTCTTTGTTCATTTTAATGCCAGCTTTTCCCAGTATCTGTAGCACTTTATCGACCAGCTGCAAGTGGTTCTCAAGTGATCCTTCTGTGGCTATCAATATATCATCTACATAGTGAACTACTTCACCGGGACCGAGAGCATTTGCCACAGCTCTGTGAAAGATAGCTGGGCTGTTGTGAAGGCCCTGTGGCATTCATTCCCATGTATACTGTAATTGATTAACCGTGAAGGCTAATTTCCATTGATCCTCTCATTTAACCTTAATAGACCAAAATCCATTTTTGATATCAAGTACCGTGAACCACAAGGCATTGGTTGAAATGGTTGCCGGATTTGCCACTATGGGTGTTGCTTTAGGCAAAACCTTGTTGAGGCGCTGGGAATCGATACAAAGATGCCATTTACCGTTAGGTTTGGGTACCAGCAAACATGGAGAATTGGTAGTTGAACAGCATCGCTGAACTATGCCCCTCTTCTCAAGCTCTTGTACCATCTCATGGACAGCGGTTTGGTCCTCTGACTTAATGCGGAATTGTTTTTGTGGGGGAGGTGGCTCACCCTTAATGCAAACTTCAAAGTCTATGAGGCCACAGTCATCTTCATGATTAGCGCAAATGTCACTATATTTATTGATGAGAAGCTGAATCGGGTCTGTATTGGATATAGACATAATGCTGGCAGTGCTTTGTAACAGGCAATTCTTTGTTGTTTTGTTTGTTTGCAATTCAATCTGTTTTTCAAAACAATGAATTACGAAGCCATGTTTTTGCATAATGTCCATTCCCAACACAGTACCTTCACCATTACCTGGTAAATACCAGAACGGCTCTTTTAGTACTACCATGCCTAAATCAAGCTGGATTGGCTGTGTTTGGGTTGCTGTCTTTACAGTATCGCCTATGCCTTTAATTTGAATCGTTCGTGTGCTTAGTGGTAACGAAATATTTGTGCAAGAGCAAGCAGCTCCAGTATCAATGAGGATGTTAACTAACCGGCCTCCTAGGTTAGCCCTTACTTTGATTCGATTGCAGCTTGTGATAATTCTTCCTATAGCAACGGAGGCCACGCACCCCTATTGGGGGTTGTTATATTTTGCTAGTAGGTTAGCGAGGTCTGTTTGTAGGTTCTTGTATGGGCTCTCTGTATTTTGCATTTGCCCCTCAGTTTGTTTTGAGTTGTTTTCTGAAGCATTTATGATCAAGTTCTCTAGCTGCTTAAGGATTTCACCATCAGTTTTAGAGTGTATTTTCTGGTTATTCGTGGCCTTTTTTAGCCTGAAACACTCTGGTGTAGTGTGGTTATTTCTTCTGCAGAAATAACAAAAGGTTTGAAATTTTGGTTTTAGGTCTACTTTCTTTTCCCCTTTTCCCTTGGCTAGCCATTGTGTTGTTGCAACAGAATGTGCTTTAGTTTGTTTGATTCTGGTCTCAATTTTGGAAGTCCAATCCACCAGCGACCGGTAGATATTTTCAGGTGGATCGGCTCCATGAGGTAATGCCTGCTGAATGTGGGGACCTGCATTATTTTTCAGGAGTTGCAGTAAAACATCCTGATCCCGCTGTGCATCTTCTAATCCTGAGTGCTCTTTGTATGTCACCCATAAACGCTCTGCATAGATTTCAAATGGTTCTTTTCTGGCCTACTTTATATAAAGAATTCTGTTCCATTCAGCATGTGTTGGTCCCCATAACTCTAACAGAGCTTCTTTTATTCTTTCATAAACTTCAGCGTCTCTTTCACCTTCCTGCTTAATCACAATTTCTGCAGATCTTAACTCATTGGGCATTTTTGATTTAAGTTAATCTGGGCTATTTGCCAAACATCTCTGACCTCTAAATTATACACTGATGCCTGCAACATTAGGTTGTCCCAGTAGGGCTGGAAAGGGACTTTCCTTGGCATCATGCCCACTACTTCTTTGTGTCTACTACTTTCTTCACAAGTTAAAGGTCGACTAATGGTAGTAACTTCATCATCAGCGTTGGTCATTGTTTTAAGCACAGCAATTCGTACAGGTTTGCTGAGAACTACACCGGATTTAGTTCGAGTTCTTATTGGACTGTGTTGTCTCGGTTCTTCGGGTCTATTAGGACGATAATACTTGTCGCTCGCGGGTTCCGGGGAAGGCCTTACCGGACTCGGTTTTGTCTTTGGAGTTCGGCTACGAGCTTCACTCAGGGACATTTGATCACACTGCGGGTTAGAGCCGCAACATCGTCCTCATCACTATCACTAATTACATCATTGCCAACTCGTGCCAACATTTATTGCCGCTGTTTTAATCGCAGCTACAGGGAATCCTGCAGAATCGCAGCAATCCTCAAGCGCGGAGGTGTATTGTTTATCTAATTCATGCCTTTGTTCAAGTTTAAATCAAGAAATAACATTTATTTTGCCAGGCATAATAAAACATCAACCAAAAGAACAAATTCAATTAATAAAATAAATACATCAATTGAAAAATAATGTAGCTAAAATTTTGTTACACAACTGATCAGCATAAAACATAAAATAAGAAAAATAATGTTGAAATAATTTCAAAGAGTCAGCATACCTGGCAAATAGAGAGACACATGGCATTCGTGTGGGAAGTTCTGTTTACAGATGCTTCCTTGAATGTTTCACCAATTCTCTTTAAATACCCAAATCAGAAAAAGCAACCATAAATTTAAGATTATAAAAACGTCACAGAACTTTTGTTAGGACATGAAGTGACCTGAGAAAAAACAACATCTGGAAAGGACCTTATCAGGGGCACAACCCACACCAGGGGCCTCATTTATAAAATGTGCGTACGCACAGATTTGATCTTAGAGTGTGTGTACGCTAAAATCCACGGCAACGTTCATATTTATAAAAACAGTCTTTGACGTGGAAAAGTACTTACCGCCACGTCAGGGTCTGAGCAGGCGTACGCACTTTTCCTTGTGGCAAAGTCGGAGTACTGCAGCTATTTGAACATCTAAGCTGCAATAATAATAAAAGCGGTGTACGTGCAAGCACCGAATTCATCATAAACAACAAAAATGCAGTGTAAGAGATTAATGTACTGTAGTCAGACTTTTTATTAACGGGAGTTTTTGCGAGATTAATCTGACCTTTTTAGTAGCATAATGTTGAGAGTTCTTACTTGCTTTCTATACACAGTTTATTCCGTGTTGTTTTTTTTTTTTTTTTTTTTTTTTTTACAATGGAACTTGCGAAGTCTTGATTTACTACTAATGCGTAAAATAGAAAAAAACTCAAGACTGTTTTGTCAGTTATGTCGAGCAATAACGGTTTTAATATATTCTATTCAATAATGGTTTTAATATAACATTGTTAACAGTTTTTATTTATAACAGCTGCTGCTTTGCTTCTGTGAAAATTAATAGAGACATCAGCCTTAAACTTTGTTTTTGTCATTTACATCAGTTATATTTGTATAAAATACACTATATATTTTTGTGTCAGTACATTAATGAGCAGCATTAGTAAACTGTGTAAATATAAAGAAATGCCACATCACATGCAGTTTTTTTCAGACCGGAGACCGTAATCGTGTAATTTATTTTATTATGATATGAAACGTCCAGTTTTTCTTTGTATAATGTTTTTTAAAGTTTTGCAAGAATTTCGTGATACTAAACTTTTTATTAGTTGTCATACCAAGTGATTTTAAAAGTAGGATGGCTCACTTTGTACAAGATGACTGACAATTTTACTTGAATTCGTAGTTTATTCTTGCTTTTGGAAACCTACTACTACTACTACTACTACTACTACTGTTGTTTCTAGAAGTAGTAATTTTGATAATAGTCAATAGAAAAAATATAACCACACACACATTGTTTGTTCACAGAATAATTACACATTGTTAAATAAAAAGCGTCCCCGCACGAACCTCAAATTATCTTAGAACAAATTTAGGAAGGTTTATATGCAACATTTTATAAATGAGGCCCCAGAAGAACAGAATTTTCCTCAGTTTTGAGATCTTTATTTTTGGTCCGTTCTACTGAAATGAGACTGAGATCATATTTCCAATCGCACCGGGACTGTAAAATTGATACCAAACATGAAAGGGTTATGCTTATGAATTCTGAAGATATAGTAAATGCATGATATAAGTATAGTAACTTGAGTTCTGGACACCCCTAAGTCAACTTTTATGGCCTGGGCCATCTGCTCAGGAAGGAAGGAGGGGGGCCTAAGAATGGGTGAAGGGATAGATGGGCAAATGGTCTTTCTCTCAGGTCTTCCTGTCAGATTAGAAAGTTTATTGTTTTGTTGTATGGCATGTGTGTTGCCAGAGTTCCTGATTTTTGGCTTCACGAGGAGATCAAAGCCCCCTTACACTATCCTCAATTAAAGTTTGGATGCGTGTCTCTAATTCTGAAATCTTCTCTGTCAGCCTAACTATTTCCCTGCATTTATCACATGTGAAACCCTCGTCACCGACAGAGAGAGCTAAACTATACATGTGGCAGGCGGTGCAAACAACAATAGCAGGAGAAGAAGCCATTACTCACCGTGATTGATGAATGATTCTTACTTACCACAGTTGTTTGATGAACTTGTGAATAAATGGAGCGAGAGAAAAAAAAAGAAAACAGCAAAAGAGCGAATGGAAATATGAATGACAAGCTAACCAGCTAACGAATGCTGCACTCGCGGTTTTAGAATAAAAGCGAATGATCAAATGAATCAGATTAGTTTTATAGATAATATCAGAAATAAGGTGGGAATTAAGTTATATTTTATCACTTTAAACAACAGAGAATGATAGTAAGATAGAGATTCAACAGAAAAGCGGAGATACATGGAGCTACAATCACAAACCACTCTGCAGCATGGTACACAGGAAATGGAAATCAAGGACTAATGAAGTCAAGTCGTTAGTGCAGAGATTAGTGTGTATTTTGTAAAACATTTAGATTTTTATCACTTAATTAGAAGCACTTCAGTTCTCTGGCCCCTGTAATTGTCTTCTGTCACAGAGAAATATTAAAAGTGCCAACGTTTTGAAAATCAAAATGTATAAATAAAGTGTTTTGGTGTGTCCTACGGGCTAATTGAATGTTCTACACCACTGCAGTCTTCAAGCCCACTTAAATAACTGGGCCAAATACAGGAGATAGGTATCATGTAATTAGAGAGTGGTCGGATGCTGCAGACTGCAGGTGTGGCTGTTGTTGGGACGGGCCGGGATGTGCCTGAATCAGCTGCTGTTGTTTCTTGTTCTGCTTTATGACTTTTAGACGACTTGGTTGCTGCTCTTGAGGTTGCACAATTATGTTTGATCATGAATGAATGATGTATTAAGAAGTGTAGTCATTCTAAGGCTTTTGTTTGATTGGGACTCATAATCAGCTGCAGTTAAATATTATGGAATATATATGCAAGAAATTTGAAGTCATATTCCGTGAAGTCAAGTCATATTATAAAATGCATATTCATTGAAATGAAATGTATATTATAAAGTAAAAAGTGTCACACATTTTCCACATAATCGATTTATTTTGGTGTATTTGGATACAGCACATGGTAGCACTGCGGCTAGAGGCTGAAGAAGCTCCACACTTCCCACTACATCCATCACGACTTCAGAGATCACTCACAGAGGCTGTGATCCTTTGAAATACCACTCTGACTACATTTTTATTGTCATGTTAGTGTTTCCATTTACAAATAAGAAAGCAGAGGTAAGAAGAAGCTTACATACAATACGGAGATATCCCACAGAGCTTGGAGGGATGGTGATGGTGTAGGATCGCTTTAGCTCCTTCACAGCTCATCGTGTAAAGCCATGCACTGCAATTCCACCCCTTTTACTCAAGTCTTTTTGTAGGAAAATAGATTTTAATGCGTACACAGGCTTACATACATTTGCAGGCGTTCGCAGCATGACTTTGATCAGTACAATTCAGGATGCTGTATGAGTGGCAGAAGACGACTGTGAAATCAGACAAACGAGGTTACAGTTAACTCAAAGCCCTAATTACTGTCTGAAGATCTTTCTACTTCTTCTGTTATAAAATCAAATGAAGTATCAAGCCACAAATGTCTTCTGGTTGGTTGAGATGTGATGATGTCATTAAACTGCAGGCCCGTCATGACATCATCACTGCTCCTCCCAGACCAGATAAAGCATAATAACAAGAGGAAAATGCTCTGAAACACTAAATCTCTGAGCATGAGACCATGAATGTGGTATAAATATGTTAAAGGTGAAAACATACCAAATATTTGTTGTAAAAGATGACTTACATTCAGAACATGAACCATCAATTTGTTCTTTTGTACTGTGTGTCTATTTGCCTGTCCTGTATCATATGCTGCCATCAGCTCCTAAAAATGTTCTATTTCCTTCAGACAGGAACAGCCCAACTTCATTTATTTCAACGAATGCACGCACTAGAAAGAACAACTGATGACAAATGTGTGATAGATTATACTGTATGACTATATGTTATTGTTAGTAGTAATTCACTGTACATAATTAGCAATGTTTGACAGACTGATGACAGACACTGGAGCACAGCAGTTGTCCGACTCTGGCAGCCGGGGTTTGGCTTCAGCGTTACAGCACGGCCTCACACTACATCAACTACAGCTCATGCTGTTATTTGCTGCAGGAAATCCTTTTTTTGTTGTTTTTTCTTTTAAAAATATAGTGTCAAGATCACAAAATGTGGCTTTAGTGCAGCGGCTGTATTATTTTAAAAAAAAAGTTATTTTAAAAACTTGCTTGGGTAACACACTTGGACAACAATACAAACGATACACAGTTAAAAGCCCTGAACTTTGATTATTAAGACAGAGAGACACACATGGCAGATTAATAATGTTCATACATACTGTATTATAAAACATGAATTCATAAAGACAATCGCATTACAAGCAAAAAATTAAATAATAATAGTAATAAATAAAAACATGATCTAAACCAAATATATTAGCCTTAATGAAAACAAAAAGATGTATATACATGTATTTCATATATTAAAAACAATGTAAGAACGTGTAAGAATAATACAAAAACCATACTTAAAATGATTTTCACGTTTTGTAATCGTGAATGGGAAAAGAATGCCTTCAAATCATAATGAATATTAAAAGATTTTTCAGATCTGACTTCTGTTGACTGCAGTTATTTCAGCTGATGTATTCGACATAAGGCATTGTTCAGAGAGGCAGCAAAATCAGTTCATTTTGGTGTATCTTTTGTCTGACATTTCTGGAAATGCATCTTAGCCTGTACTGACTGAAACACTGACTACACCGTCTGAACAGTCACTCCTACGCCATGTGAACAAGGCCTCAGTCTGTTCTACACTCTCAAACAGCTGTATTCGCTTGTGTCTGTTGTCTATCACACCTTATTCTACAGAAATTCAGCGAGAGAACTGGACAAACGTCCAGTGAGGGAGAATGTACAGTCCAAACATCACTTGAAGCAGCGAGGTGAGCATATTGTAAACAGTTTTCAGTGCCTGGATGGAATGTTAGACGCAACTGTCCTGCAGGCTATTCGTGTCATTATTATGTGAGAGTGAAGCCGGCGGTGTTTGCAGATGATGTTTCTTGCATCATATAGTAACGACTGTCTGTCCTGAAATCAGTACCCTGTCTAATACCACCAGGGCCCCTCATTCAGATGGTCAAGGATGTGTGCGCGTGTGGGGGTGGAGTGTTAGTTTGGCCCCAGGAATCCTGTCACAGACGTGGGAAAGCTGGTGCTGGCCGGAGGCATGTTGGGATTGACGGGAGACGTGGTGCCCGAGCTGCCGTGAGTGCCGTGACCGTTCGGATCTCTGCGTCCGCTGTACTGGCCGATGAAGGAGCCGTCCTCGTTAAACTGGATGTCCACACTGTCTCCGTAGTCGGCTAGACTGTCGTTGCTGCTGCGCTTGCTCTCGCAGACTGACTGCTGACTGATGGAGCACTTCTCGTTATCACTGAAGGAGATACAGAGCAGACGCTTGGATTACAGCTGACCAGGAAATAAGAGCACAGTCACGACACAGTTAGTGAGAGAAAGCTGTTCTTACCTCTCCAGAGATCTGTGTGTGTGAGAGCGTGAGTATGAAAGCAGAGACAAACCATCAGCATTAGATGTTAGCAGCTTAATTCACTAATCAACATTTCAGGGTCAGATTTCACCCAAAATCTATTTTTTCTTCTTTATCTGTCATTTTCATGACAATTAAGCACACTTCTCCCAGAATGTAATTAATCTAAATCTAATTAATAGCATATTAATCACATCAAATTTGGCTGATGAAAATTACCCACAAAAGATAATTTAAAGCCATTATTGTGTTACATGACAAAAGTATGAAATAGATATTACAAAAAGTAGCTTTAGAAATATATATTTTTCTTACTTTTTTTTATTTATTCCCCCCAATTTTTTATTTTTGGGTGAACTGGCACATTCATTAGTTTTTTTATTAATATGTAAATATGAAAGTATCCACGTCGATGCGTAAAGCGTGAATTGGGCGTCAGACAAAAATGCCTGCAGATCTCCTACCCTCTTGATGGAAGTTGGCGTGGTCAGGAGAGCTGTCTGAAGGGACGGGATCTTGAGCTACTTGAGTGACTCAAAGGGAACCTTCTGTAGTCCAGCAAGGACCAAGAGATCCCAAGAGGGGATGAGGTGCGGTCTTGGAGGATTTAACCTCCTAGCACCTCTCAGGAAACTGATCAGGTCATGCTTTCCCAAGGACCTGCCATCCACTGCGTCGTGATGTGCCGCAATGGCAGCAACATACATTTTTAAGGTGGAAGGGGACAGTCTCTGCTCCAACCTTTCCTGCAGGAAAGAAAGCACCACACTGATCAGGCATCTCCAGGGGGAGAAATGCGCACTTGCTGTGTGCCAGTGCATCTGTACCGAATGGGGCCTCGGTCAGGGAATAAAACAGCTGGCAATGGGAGGACGTGAGAGTGCATCGGCTGCATGATTGAGCTCCTCTGGGATGAGTATGGCACTAAGCAATTTAAGCCATGTCATGTCATGTCTAAGCCAAGGAGGAGATGGTGGATGAGTTGCGACATGTGACAAGAGCATACTGTAATTACTGGACCGAGCAGGCACACAATTATTTATATTTAACAAATAATCTTTAAAACTCACTCCGTGAGTTCCATGGACCATCCCCCAAAAGTGCAACTATCACTCCAAGAGGGCTGTTACCTGGGCTACCATCTGATAAGACTGTTTTATTGCTCAAAAGTATGTGGAAAGATGCTATGTGCAATGGAACAGACCCTGTGAAAGACAGACACAGGCCTATAGAACGGACCTTTCCACACATAAATACATAGACAAAGCTTTCTATGAATAAACATGCATATTCCAGGTCACTGCGTCTACTATTCACTTGAGACATTTACAATCATGTATCCTATGTAATCATGTTATTTTATAGTGTTTTGCCTATATACTAAAACTTGAATGAATGCTTTAGTATTACTTAATTACCAAGCACGGCATATGTGCGATCTTGGTTATCTATGAGCTCCAAATTACGTTTCCTATTTGTTAATTTACATGACATGTTGCTAACTCTGTGACACATTAGTATTATAAGAATCTTGAAGATTCTCCTCTTGACCAGCCAAACCAGTTTCATATGCAAAAGACCCTGCTAGAAGACAAAGGATCGTAAAATGGTACCATTCCTCATTGGCTCACTTAAATCCTGAGGGTGTGACATTGTCTCACTTTAAAGATCACTGATCACCAGATCAGGGCGGTTCTTTTAGATTTTGAGAAGATGAGGATGCTGAGCTAGAAGTCTTTAAAGACCCTTAAGTTTTTATTCAGACCACTTTTATTCATGACATGCAAGTATCAAACTTAGTCTCATTGTTTGATCCATTAAGTATCCCCACCGCTTTTAAAGGAGGGTGTGTTAGAACTCAGAAACTGATGTTTTGCTTAAGGCTGTTGATCTGCTGAATCTCAAACAATAAAAAACTTCTTGCTTTCCTCTGCTTAAGCTCTCTTTCCATTGATAAATGTATGCATGTATGTGTTAGAATAGTTTAAGTGTTTAGTGTAGTTAAATAAAGTCACGTTTTTATCACACTCAAGGTTGTATGTTGTTTTGCTCATAGCTGGAGTCCCTAATCATGCAGATTTTGGCTACATGCTCTGAGAAGTATTGTACAATAAGGATGTGATATCCCATACCCCGGAAATAAACATTTCTTAGATAATAAATAAATAACACCAAGTTCCTGTGCTCGCACAACAGATCTTGCGAGTGAGCTAATATACGCTAGTTGTCGAGTCAGTTGAGTATCCGGATGCACACTTTGTGTAGTGGGACAAGGGCACCCTCTGTGAAGACGCGGGGAAACAGAACAGCCCGAAGGGGAGGACTTCATACTGATATGCTCGACCCTCAAAAGCAAACCAATGAAACGGTCTGTGCCGAGGTAAGATCGAGAAATGAAAGTACGTGTCCTTCAGGTCAATCTTGGGGCCAAACACATGAAAGGATGTGTTTCTGTGTCAACATCCCCAGACTCCGCACACGCAGCACCAAAGGGACGATTGATGTACCTGCAGGATCGTCATGGATTGCAGGGCAGAGGCGGCCTGGCACTGTAAGCCATAGCAGCGAGAGCTGAGCTCAGCTTACAAGCTTTGGACGGGAGTCGTGGACAATTCCTCCAAGTGGCAGCGTTTTGCAGGCAGAGATGCACACTCAACCTGGGGAACGTCCACATACCCCTTGGCTGTCAAGTTATCAAGGTTAACATAGTGAGGATGGAAGAGCTAGAGTGTGTAGGGTACCTTCCACACTTTAGTGAGCTCTTCATGCACCTCCAGAAAGAAAGGCACAGGAGCGGAACGTGGCTGTGAGTCACGCCCGGACCCCAGATGCCAATCATCCCCTTGTTCTTTTAGCTGGAGCGCCCTGAAATGCATCTTAAAACACAGCCTGAGAAGTCCACCAAGTCTTTTACTTGTAACTTCTTGGAGGCGATTAGCTGCTTATACAAGCATTCAGCTCTGAAGCGAATTCTAAATGAGTGGATGCACGCCGCCATCTTATATACCCATATGTACAGGGAGTGGCTAGGCATGCAAATTCAACTCGCCAATATTCATTGCCCGTTTCTTGTCAGAGGTGATTGGGCTCCCAAGTGAGATCCCATATAACGTCAGTTACTGTGACTGTCCCGTGTTTAAATGCCTTTCCTTTTCAGTCACAGAAAGCGCCTGTCCATTTTTAATTAGAGACACATGGAAAGCGGCAAATCACTGGCTTTTTTGGTAGCAGCGAAGGCGGTGTGCAATATTATAATATTTCAAATATTGTGGCTTCTCCCGTTTTCTCTCCGTACTTCACACATACGGAGAAAAGGCATGTGTGTTACATTATTTTTATACAGTGGTGTAATATTTCATAGAACAGCATAATCCATACTACTGTCTGATATTAATTTTAATTTATTGACTTTTTAAACTTCTGGGCTCAAAACAGCCCCCAACTCAGGCCCTGCCATACAGGAACAGAGAGGGTCAAGATTTGGAGAGTGTCTACAGATTTTTTGTAGATATATATATGTACATATATATATATATATATATATATATATATAGAGAGAGAGAGAGAGAGAGAGATAGATAGATACATACAGACCTCCATGGATCGGACTTGTTTGCTCAGCAATCCCACAGATTCTCGATTGGATTTAGGTCTGGGAAATTTAGAGGCCAAGTCAACACCTCAAACTCGTTGTTGTGCTCCTTAAACCATTCCTGAACCATTTTTGCTTTGTGGCAGGACACATTATCCTGCTGAAAGAGGCCACAGCCACCAGAGAATACCGTTTCCATGAAAGGGTGTACATGGTCTGCAACAATGTTTAGGTACGTGTCAAAGCAACATCCACATGGATGACAGGACCCAGAATTTCCCGAAGGTGGTACGTGTCAAAGTAACATCCACATGCATGGCAGGACCCAAGGTTTCCCAGCAGAACATTGCCCAAAGCATTACACTGCCTCCACCGGATTGCCTTCTTCCCATAGTGCATCCTGGAGCCATGTGTTCCCCAGGTAAGCCACGCATACGCACCTGGCCATCCATGTGATGTAAAAGAAAACACTCAAATCCTTACGCTTGCCCATTTTTCCTGCTCCTATCACATCAACAAAAATGTTCACTTGCTGCCTAATATATCCCACCAAGAGGTGCCATGATGAAGAGATAATCAGTCATAATCAGTGATTCATGATCAGTCATCGGTCATAATGTTATGCCTGATCAGTATATATATATATATATATATATATATATATATAGACTGTGTCTGTGAATATTAAACTGCAAAAAGACGATTT
>NW_015542487.1:42852-46785 GCF_001515605.1 Sinocyclocheilus anshuiensis
AAATCTCTCCAAAAATTCTATAATCACTCTCTTATAAATGTCAGAGCTACTTGTGTAAATACACAGTAATGTGACGTAAATGGCTAACTGCACTTACCTGTACTCTCCAAATTCTCCATCTTTCATTGTGCGGGCCCCAGCATTGACCCGATCCTCCTCTTTATCTTTCACTGAATAAAAAAAAAAAAGATTGACAAATTGACAACAGACTCTTATTAAAACTTATTAAAAATCGAGTGCATAGTGGTGCCTCTGGCAGGGGATTGAGCGGGCTCTCCCGAGGAAGACAAAGAGTGCCTATTCAGCTGGAAATTTGGTCCTGGGTTGTTGCATGGTTGCTCACTTGTGGTTTTTATCACAGCTTGAGTGCAGGCATTTTTTCAGTATGGTGTAGTGGGTATTATCATTCTTATATCATCAGCAATTAATGCAGCATTGAGTTCCCATACAATGAAGAGGAGTTATGTATGTAACCCTGGTTCCCAGAGAAGAGATCCATATGCTGTATATAGTTATGTCAGCATGCTGAGTGCTCACTTGTGAATGTCACATGACTGCCTCGGCCAATAGAATTGGTGTGTTTTTACAAGTGCTTCAGACCTGGCACACACTGAAGGTGTTCCCATAGCAGAATTTTTAAATTGTTTTAGGTATTTTCTTTCTTTTTTCTTTTTTTAGGTAATATGAACCACTGTTATCTTCAACAGTTTCTTCCTGGTTTTCAACAGGATGTCAGCTGTAACACAAGAAATACTAATATTTTGCACTAATAAGTGTTATAGGGACATATCCAATGCATACAGGTGCATCTCAATAAATTAGAATGTCATGGCAAAGTTCATTTATTTCAGTAATTCAACTCAAATTGTGAAACTCGTGTATTAAATAAATTCAATGCACACAGACTGAAGTAGTTTAAGTCTTTGGTAATCTCAACAAATTAGAATACTTCATAAGACCAATAAAAAAAAACATTTTTAGTGAATTGTTGGCCTTCTGGAAAGTATGTTCATTTACTGTACATGTACTCAATACTTGGTAGGGGCTCCTTTTGCTTTAATTAGTGCCTCAATTCGGCGTGGCATGGAGGTGATCAGTTTGTGGCACTGCTGAGGTGGTATGGAAGCCCAGGTTTCTTTGACAGTGGCCTTCAGCTCATCTGCATTTTTTGTCATTTTCCTCTTGACAATACCGGTCTGGTGAGTTTGCTGGCCAGTCAAGCACACCAACACCATGGTCATTTAACCAACTTTTGGTGCTTTTGGCAGTGTGGGCAGGTGCCAAATCCTGCTAGAAAATGAAATCAGCATTTGGACCATTGGGCAACAGTCCAGTTCTTCTTCTCTTTAGCCCAGGTAAGACGCCTCTGACGTCGTCTGTGGTTCAGGAGTGGCTTAACAAGAGGAATACAACAACTGTAGCTAAGTTCCTTGACACGTCTGTGTGTGGTGGCTCTTGATGCCTTGATCCCAGCCTCAGTCCATTCCTTGTGAAGTTCACTCAAATTCTTGAATCGATTTTGCTTGACAATCCTCATAAGGCTGCGGTTCTCTCGGTTGGTTGTGCATCTTTTTCTTCCACACCTTTTTCTTCCACACCTTTTCCTTCCACACCTTTTTCCTTACACTCAACTTTCTGTTAACATGCTTGGATACAACACTCTGTGAACAGCCAGCTTCTTTGGCAATGAATGTTTGTGGCTTACCCTCCTTGTGAAGGGTGTCAATGATTGTCTTCTGGACAACTGTCAGATCAGCAATCTTCCCCATGATTGTTTAGCCTAGTGAACCAAACTGAGAGACGATTTTGAAGGCTCAGGAAACCTTTGCAGGTGTTTTGAGTTGATTAGCTGATTGGCATGTCACCATATTCTAATTTGTTGAGATAGTGAATTGGTGGGTTTTTGTGAAATGTGATCCAAAATCATCACAATTAAAAGAACCAAAGACTTAAACTACTTCAGTCTGTGTGCATTGAATTTATTTAATACACGAGTTTCACAATTTGAGTTGAATTACTGAAATAAATGAACTTTTCCACGACATTCTAATTTATTGAGATGCACCTGTATATTGCTAAAGTTAAACCACCACTGGCAAATTCTGACCATAATTCAGTGCAGCTTATTCCTATATACCATACTTCGCTGAAGTCAAGTAAGCCTGTAACCAAGGTGGTGAGACTTTGGTCTCCAGAGAATATGGTTGTTTTCTCTGTACTCATTGGGAAGTGCAAGTTCTGTGTAGATTTTGTGATACCAGTTAAACAGTTTAAACATTTTCCAGACAACAAGCCTTATAATCACCAAGGAGGTTAAAGGGGACATCAGATGCAAAACTCACTTTAACACGGTGTTTGCATATAAATGTGTATTGGCAGTGTATGAACACAACCACCCTACGATGATAAAAATCCATTCACTTCTTTTTCTTTTTAATCCCCAAAAAACCCAAACAGTTTCAAATATCAATCTGTTTTGTTTTTCCTGAGCTATATGACGTCATATTGCTCAAGCCCCGTCCACTGCCGCTGCCCGTATTAGCATATTTCAGCCCTCAGCCAGTTGTATGCAGACTGCGTACGCTATTCTGTGTCAGCCGCGACACAATGATACGTTTTCTACGTGTATTTACGCTTTGATTTGAATGAAAACAGCGCATCCGTGTGGTGCGGCTGACACAGAAGCGTGTACGCTGCTTGCGTTCAGTGGATATTCTCCAAAATGGCGCTACGGTGATGCGGAGAGACACAGAGGCGGTCCGTCTTGACTGCGCTTATTTCACTCCTCCCCTCACTGCAGCCTCCTACTCTCGCCTACATTTCAGGTGAGGCTAGCCGCATCTCAAACGAGCCTATTCATAAATCCTCTCCTGTGGCCTCATGGGATAGTAAAGTGTCCATCAATTGTGTACTTCAGAATCTGGGCAGAAGTAGTAAGTCATCCTACTGTTTTTCGAATACTATGAATTCGGACATACTACTCGCCTCACATACTGTTTTTCACCTACTATATAGTAGGGAAGTATGTGATTTCAGATGCAGTGATTGTCTCTTTTACTGTAGTTGCAATGTTATATTGAGTCAAGTTTATCAAAAAACACTGATAAAAGCATATATAACCAGCAAGCGGCTACTCTCGCCGATCGGTCTGTGCAGCGCCGCATGTGGTCGAACACACCTATAGCCTTGACGTCACTGAATTTCAGTCAGAGTTGAGCGACACAAAATAAATGTTTAGGGATACTATAGGAATGAATGAGAAGTGCTGTAAGCTGAATCCCACCTGTCGCAAAAAGTCTGTGACTTCTCTTATAAAACAGCATTTTTTCAGTGTAAACTCTAAAAATAGTTTAATCCAAAACGTCTCAGGTTACGTATGTAACCATGGTTCCCTGAGTAGGGAACGAGACACTACGGGGAACGCCTCGTCGTGACCCGTGTCTGAAGCATACATTGAAAAAACACCAACAACACGTTGGCCGGCGACAGCCATGACGTCACTACCGGTGCGACTATAGTATAAATAGGCGCCGGGAGAACACATCATCCACTTCTTCATCTGAAGCTTGCATCCGAAGCATGGCAAGAAATCTAGAGGACGCAGTGTCTCGTTCCCTACTCAGGGAACCATTGTTACACATACATAACCTGAGACGTTCCCTTTCATGGGAACTTCAAACTGCGTCCTCTAGGGGTCGCTATGGGGAACAGTATACCCACGCCACCATGCTGAGGGGAGTGCATGCCAGAAACCATGGCGAGCACTAAGTACCAACTCTACCATATTGCCATGGGAGTTGCCCCTGGGACGTTAGACGGCTGTCAGTGACATTATTCCCTATGGCCAAAGGCCTAGGCTACATACCCCAAAAACTTACCTGTTAGGGCCAGAACTCCTGGGCCCGGGGTAGAGCTCAAGGCTTGGAATCAGGA
>NW_015542487.1:46814-61396 GCF_001515605.1 Sinocyclocheilus anshuiensis
ATGCTTGGAGCATCACCATCGTGTGCAATGAAGCGACAGCCCGACCTGCTGCTGCTGTGTATGCCCTGGCATCCGAGTGAGATGTCAAGGAGGGAGTCTTAAGAGAGTACGTCTCACCCATAGAGAGATAGCTGGGCAGCGTCTCTCGATAGGGACATCTTCTCATAACCGCTTTCGCGCATCACCTCGATGTTGGCATAACTCGTATGCTGGAATCGATGGATGCGTGAGGAAAAAACGGCCTCTTCCATTTACTGTTATAATGCTTTGCTATTGACAACAGTCATTATAAGGAAGGAAATGCTGCAGAACAGAATCGAGTATTCCAGTATAGTCACCTGACCCAACAACTTATTTTGTTCATTTAAAGTTTGTGTGTGTGTGTGTGTATATATATATATATATATATAAGTGATCTTTTATTATTATTAGGGCTCCGTGTTAATGTTAATTTAATGTTTATGCTAAAAAAAGTGCATATAGCTGCTAATTGGGTTTGTTGTTTGTTGATTTTCAGATATAAAACTAACTGAAATGTTTTCAGTGTGTGTGTATCAGTTCTTTTTGAACATTTTCATCTCATTTGAACAAAACCGTGATAATATTGATATTTATGATAACTTTGATCACTATAATCGTGATATGAAAATTTTATACCGTTACATCCCTAATTGACATCCATTCAAAAAAAAAAAAAAAAAACGGCCTCTGGTCTCCTTCCCTGCGTATCACCAAAGCGGAAGCATTAGCATTAGCCGTTAGCTTTTTTGGCTAAAGGTTGCCTTCCAGTGGCTTTGACAACAATGGCCCTGTACCAAATGGCACACTTCATGCACACTTGCGGTCTTACAATGGCCTCGTGTGCGCGTGTCCGTTAAGTCCACGAGGCCGTAGGGTGTCCCATTCGTCATTTTAGCTTTCAGAAGGGTGCTCGTGAGCTCGGCTGCTATGAGCCCTTCTTCTGCCGAGCCCGCACTGGGGCGAGCTCTGTGGTAGACTTCTACCCGACAGTCAAAGCGCACATTAAAGTGTGGAGTCAGAGGAAGACCGCGAGTGTTTAGGGTGCGATTTGGGACAGGGCCAATGTCTCATATGCAGGGCTCGAATTGATGGGGGATTCGGGGGGATGGCATAATTAAGAAATGATCACCCTGTTCTAATTCACGCTAGCTGACATTATATAGTATCTCAGGGACTTTGCAAAAAAACACATCTTGAGAGTCCAAAAGCATGAAGCCTATTACAATGCAGTTAGAATGCCTCTATAATTCAAAAAAATTAAGAAAAGAAAATACTGTATATCACTGTGTGTTATTTTTTTTAATCTTTATATGATATAGTTAAGCATTATCACACAAGAACCTGCATGTGTGCGTGATCGCAAATGTTAATTTAATTTTAAACAGCAGTTCAACAGAAAAGAAGAAGATGAGTGAGTTACATTTTAGAGATATTTTGTCTTTTTTCCTGTTTTGCAAATGAAATAGTTCCCAACAAAGCCGGAGCAGAGCTGTTATGCATCTCAGAGCAACACTGCAGTGTTTCTCTCCCGAATGAATCTGTTTTTGAATGAATCAGTGAGCCAATTATTCAATGATCTATTAATTAAGAACTTGAAGTGAAGTGTGGCGACCCATATTCAGAACTTGTGCTCTGTATTTTACTCATCTGTACACATGCACATGTACACACAGCAGTGGGCAGCTGTTTTTGCTGTGGCGCCGGGGAGCAGTTGGGGGTTCAGTTCTTGCTCAAGGGTCTCACCTCAGTTGTGGTATTGAGGGTGGAAGAGAGCGCTGGTTATTCACTGCCCCACCTACAATTCCTGTGGGACCTGAGAGTCAAACCTGCAACCTTCGGGTTACAAGTCCGACTCTCTAACCATTAGGCCACGACTGCCCCACTTGCTTTACTTCTAATTGAATCAGCCATTTTGAAAGAATCGTTTGATAGAAGAATTCAATGAATCATTAAAACAGACACTTGCTGCCACCTACTGGCGGTTTTAGTGTCATATTTATTTATCCATGACAAGCCTAAACCAGCACAAAAACACACTCAGCGCAAAAAAACATTAGACATTGTGCGCCCATTTCAGGCCTTAAAGAAGAGGTTAAGGACCATCTTGATCCCTCTCAGAACAACAGGGGCACTAATGATGCTATCCTGACTATGGTGCATCAGGTTGTAAAACATCTGGAGGACCCTAAGGCTCATGCCAGGTTGTTCTTCCTTGATCTGAGCTGTGCAGCCACACCTTGTGCTCTCCAAACTTAGTTCGGCTGCCAATCCTGACAGTATCAAATGGTTCCATTAATTTCTGGACTCAACAAGATAAAGTGAAGCAGACTCTATCCAAATGCAGGTCCATTAGTATTGGTCTTCCCCAAGGGAAGGTCGAAAAACATCAGACCACAGAAGGCAAGACCATCAGCAAGAACGTTCAAATATTCCAGAGAGACACGTAATGATTTTTCCAGTAAACTGTGCGAGGTGCTTTGTGTGTTACCTGAATACTTCCCTCCTTTGCTCTTCTTGATGTAGCACAGAATGAGCAGCACCAGCAGCAGCAGAACCATGGTGCTGATGAGTCCGATGAACCAGCCCTGAGTCGCAAAGCTACTGGACAACTCGTGCAGCTCTGAGAAAGAGACAACACATGAGAGCATGGAATGAATAAAGCGATCCGGAGGTGCTTGTTACTAGCCTGTACCTGGTCCAGCCGTTTTGAATTCCCAGGAGTTGTTTCCAGGCCGGATCTGCAGGTGGTACTGAACGCCCGGTGCCAGACCCTGCAGCTGATAGAACGCCTGCGAGGAGTTGACCTTCTCCGACTCTTCCCATTCACCACCTGCTACCATACACACAAACAACATCCTCATTGAGTTCAGCATGAATAGCATACATTTTTTCAGGTTTTCTCATATGGGACATCTGGGCAAAACCTGTACCTCCAACCCACACAAATCAGTACACCTACACTAACATCGATAGTGTTTCACCTGTATCTCATACCAATATAAATTTAGCCATACATAAAGAGTGCAAATGACTTAGTCCCACCTAGATTTCATTTGCCATTAAAAAGCTTTTATTTGACATTTTACTGACAAATTAGAATCCCACTATGTGAGCCTTTAAGTATAGTGCCCAAAAAAATTAAACGGAGGGCTGTGGGGATGAAAGTTAATGTTGCATTATATCTAACTATAATATCAACATCAAACTTACTTAAAATCTCTACGTTTCAATGCAAAAGGATAAAGTAGAAATGAAGATGCTTCAAGGGCATTTATTTTTCCCTATTTTTGCCCTGTCTTATGACATCGAATGGCATGCCTAATTTGGCCCACATACCCTGGTTTGGGCATCTCTGCCTCAGAGGATAAAGATTTATACATCTCTTCATATGTAAATGGCCATACATTTTAGATGCTATAGATTTAAGATACATTTCAGTGTTCATCCGAACATTCAAAAACATCCTCTAGCTACACATACAAATTACGTTTACACTATCATCACTAATGTTTGATGATGGTGATCAACAACATCAATGATGATACTATGACAGAGGGGGGGCAAACTACGGCCCGCTGAATACTTTCATCTGGCCCACGAGGGAGTCTTTAAAAATGCTACATTTGAGTAACGGTCTTAGTTCAGAATTACTAATTCGATGCAATACAAGAGAACGCCATTTGATGGCAGTATAGCACGCGGTACAGTTAGAGACTACAGTAGAATTAGAATGCACTCGGTAGTAACTTGGATGAACAATTACCAGGCGCGTGTTAGTAACTGCAGAGGAGCTGCTTTCTCCGAACTAAAAAAAAAAAAAAAGCAGACGGCTTCAGTCTTTTTTCTATCGCACTTGATGAAAGTTCAGACACTGCTCAACTTTTGATTTTTGTCAGAGGAATAAACGAAAATGTTGAAATAACAGAAGAACTCATCGGGATGGAATCAATGATGGGAATGACCAGGGGCAAGGATTTGTATGACAGTGTGTCCGTCTGCCTGGAAAAAAATAATCTGCCGTGGAGAAAGCTGACAAGCATCACAACAGATGGATCGCCGGTAAAAACACTGGATTGCTAAAAAGGTCGCAAGACAAAGTAAAAGATGAAACCCAGAACTCAGAAGAACTGATATTTCTTCACTGCATCATACACCAGGAAGCCTTGTGTAAAAGTGTGTCGAAGCTAGAAAATGTTGTCAAAGTGGTTGTGAAGCTTGTCAACTTTATACGGGCAAGAGTGCTGAACCACCGGCAGTTCATTCAGCTGCTTAACGAAACAGAGGCAGAGCACCATGACCTCTTGTACCATTCAAATGTGCGCTGGCTAAGTCTCGGCATTGTGTTTCACCATGTCTGGGAACTAAAAGGTGAGATAGCAACGTTCCTCAATACGACTGGCAAAACTGACGACTTCCCCATATTACAAGACACAGACTGGCTGGCCGACCTCGCGTTCGATGTCGACACACTGAGGCATCTGAATTATCTTAATTTGAGACTTCAGGGAAAGGACGTTTTTGTGCACGAACTGTACAGCAACGTGAAAGCATTCAAGGCCAAACTTGTACTGTTCTCCAGACAGATATCCAGTTGAGATTTCGCTCATTTTCCTACACTGACCGGACTAAGCACACCAATAACACAGTCTCGCATTGAGAGGTACAGCAGCACTTTGATCGACCGGCATGTAGAATTTTCCCGTCACTTCACAGACTTTGCAAAAATTGAGACTGAACTTGAACTTGTCTCATGCCCCCTATCTTTTGACAGTGAGAAAGCACCACCAGACACACAACTGGAACTCATCGACATGCAGTGTGACAGTACATTGAAGGAGAAGTTTCAGACAGCACCAGTTAACCAGTTTTATGCCTCACTGAATGAAAAAAAATTCCCAAACATTAAATAGCATGCCCAAAGAATGCTTGTTTTATTTGGATCCACATATGTGTGTGAACAAACCTACTCAGTCATGAACTACAACAAATCCCACCGTAGATCAAATTGAACAAACGGCCACTTGTCAGCTATCCTGAGGATCTCTACATCAAAGATCACTCCAGACTTTGACACCCTTGCAAGGAGAGGGGACCAGGCTCATTGTTCACATTAACACACTCATAACCATGACTTGGAAAGACAAAGACTAAGGTTCTCCTTCAGTTTTATCAGACATAGTTTTATGATGATTGATTTGCAGTGCAAACGAGATTGTCTGTTGTAAATTTGACTCAATAACAGATATTAAATAAGAATTTTGTTTAATGTGTTAATGTGACAAATGTTTCTGTCAGATAATATATGTTCCATGCATACCTCCACAGTAAATAAAAGTTATTTTATGAAGGATTTGGCATTTGGCCCTTCACTTGGTTTGCAAAACTTGATGTGGCCCTCTGGTCTAAAAAGTTTGCCCACCTCTGTACTCTGACATGTTTCATTCCTTCAGGATTCAGGAAAAGTAGATCAAAAGTTTTGTCTTAACCTTGATCAGACTCACCACTTTTTTTCAGGTAACGGAAGCTAAAGGCAAAGTTACGCCGTCTTTCTCCTGGCACCCAACTGACATTAACCGATGTTTGTCCAGCAGTTATGTTGAGTGCAGATGGTGGTTCTGCAGAGGGAACATGTAGATAATACAATATTGTAGATTATATTGTGTCCTGCTAACACACTAAACAATGAGAATGCTGTGCAGTTTCACCTCCATCCAGCAAGGTGGCGCCCTCCCTTACTATAGGTTCCCCATCACCAGCAGCGGTGCGTGCTCTAAGATCAAAGTGGTATAGGCTCTGAGGATTCAGACCCTTCAGTGTGAACTCAGTAACAAGGGGCAGATCGATGGATTCCACCTGTTGTGGGCTCGAAATCCCAGGCACAGCTAAACAGAGAACAGAACAGAAACCCATCAGAATGAAAACGACTTCACATTAAGCTTCTCTTTGTAAAGCTGTTCATTAATAACTGATAACCTGTCCTTAAATGCATTAAAAATCACATAAGCATATCTCCAAGGTAAACAAGCTGTTTCAATGTCTACTATTTATAGAAACAATCTAATCACTTAATTCACTGATACTGTATTATTTGCTTTGCTGCTTAAATAAGCTATATTTATAATTGTCTCTCAAAATTAGAATTTGCTGTAAATTTACTGTAAATCTGTTTCAAAGCTATCTGTATTATATAAAGTGCAAATACAGTTGAAATAAAAAGCCTGAGTTCACCCACTTTCGTAGTACTGCAGCAGGTAGCCTGTGAGCGCCCCGTTGGGTTTGTCTGGAGCTCCCCAGCGCAGGGTGATCTCTGTCTCTGAGGGGCTCTCGAAGGTCAAGAATGAAATTGGTCCAGGAGCTGGATGTCAGAAGAGCACAAGTTCAGCTGATCTAAATCCACATTCATAGAGGGGTGGCACTTTATAATAACTTTCATTCATAAATCATTAACAAACATTATATAATGCTTAGCAGATCATTAGTTAATATAAATATATTCACATAGCTAGAAATATTAGATAATGCTCTTGGTAATGTTTACTAATTATTAAACATTATCTAATGATTAACAAATTATTATTTCATGCAAGTTAAAATGCTTACAAATTTCATTAAACTTTCGATTCATATGATCAAGCACTTATTGAAAATCTACAAATGATTTTAACAGATGTTATACAATGATGAAAAGCTTGTGTTAATGCACAACACTTCTGCTGCTGTTGAGGTGTGATACGGGTAGGTTAGGGACGGACAGGTTTGGTGGTATGGGTAGGTTTACAGGTTGGTTAAAGGGTCAACAGTGTACAGGGGTCAGTTTGATTATTATAAAGGAACACGGTTCAATCTGCTTATATTATATTGTTTTGATAAATGAACTGAAGTATTCTTTAAAAAAATGATTTGTTTCCTCCTGTTTATTTATGATTCAAGGAATATACTGAAGAGTAATATACTAATGTGAGTGTTTTTCTGTTTGCTTTTTGTTTAGCAAGCATTTATCTAAATTTAATCAGCCACCCTTTACACAAACCTTGTTACAGTAGCCAAAAGTCCAGTGACCATAAAGATAGTAAATGATTAGTAATCGTTTATAAACATTTACAAATGATGAATAGTTTCAACTTTAGATTGGCTACTGCAAAAACATGAACAAATAATTAATGAATGATTAATAAAGATGTGTAAATAGTAGAAGTCTACACAACTGTCATGAATCCGGTCTGTGGCCTTCCGTCCAATTGCCACCAGAGGTCGCTCTCCCATTATACTGACTCTCACACCACACAGACTGTTACACATCACCCTGGACTGCATTTCCCATCATCCATTGCACTGATTGCACACAGCTGTAACCAATCACACGCTCACCTGAAAGTTATTACACACACTATATAACACCCACTCAGATCCTGCTCAAGTCGTAGAGTACTGTTTAGCATTTATCTCTCACCTAGGGATAGCTACTTTTCGGAGCCAATCCAAGTTCCTGAGTCTAGCCTTTTTCATAGTCTGTTTTCCAGTGTCTTGATCCTAGCCTGTTATCTCGTCCTGTCTGATCTCTGCCTGCCCTGAAGTTTATAGCCTGTCTTGGATTTACCCTTTGCCTTGCTGTTTCGGACTGTGTTCGGACTCGATTGGATTATTGCTTGTTTTGGATTACTGTTTTGTTTTGCCCTCAACATATCTGTTTGCTGGTTTCCGACTCTTGTCTGTGTTGACCATGCCTGTAAATAAAAGCTTGTATATGGATCCGCATGCCTCTCGTCTCATCGGCTCCGTTACAGAATACTCGGCCCCACAAGGATCCAGCAGCTTTTCAGAGGAACATTGGTCAGGTATGGACACAGCATGAATATTATTAGCACTTAAACAAGACCCACGATCGCTGGAGAACTATAGGAGAACTATATTCGAGAATATTTAGCAATAGCGCACTATTAGATTTACTGGACTGTCTTTTTATAGAGTTTTTTTGTGATGGCATTAATCAACCTCTACAATCTGAGTTTAGACGCGAGGGTCCGCGTTCGTCACTTGCTCAGGTTATGGATTATTCTCTGTTGTCTGTCGGTTCCTCATTCACCGTGGGTGTCGCGAAGGACGAACGCAACGTCACGTCCGTGCCTATCATGGCGACAACAGCGGAGTCCGTTCACAAAATGGCAGCGACAACAATGCTTTGTCATGTCACAGTTGATCTTCATGAGTCAAGTCAGGTCACCACTGATCTTCATGAGTCAAGTCAAGTCACAGCTGCTCTTTCTGAGTCAAGTCAGGTCACAGCTGCTCTTTCTGAGTCAAGTCAGGTCACAGCTGCTCTTTCTGAGTCAAGTCAGGTCACAGCTGCTCTTTCTGAGTCAAGTCAGGTCACAGCTGCTCTTTCTGAGTCAAGTCAGGTCACAGCTGCTCTTTCTGAGTCAAGTCAGGTCACAGCTGCTCTTTCTGAGTCAAGTCAGGTCACAGCTGCTCTTTCTGAGTCAAGTCAGGTCACAGCTGCTCTTTCTGAGTCAAGTCAGGTCACAGCTGCTCTTTCTGAGTCAAGTCAGGTCACAGCTGCTCTTTCTGAGTCAAGTCAGGTCACAGCTGCTCTTTCTGAGTCAAGTCAGGTCACAGTTGATCTTCATGAGTCAAGTCAAGTCACCGCTGATCTTCATGAATCAGGTCAAGTCACCGCTGATCTTCATGAGTCAAGTCAAGTCACCGCTGATCTTTCTGAGTGAAGTCAAGTATAGTTGTGCTGTGCTGATTTTTCTGGAAATGGTTTGGATTTTTCCCCCCCAGGATTGTTAATGAATAGAAAGTTAAAAAAAAACAACATTTATTTAAAATAGTAATCTTTTGTTACTTTATAAATGTCTTTACCGTCACTTTTGATCAGTTCAGTGTGTCCTTGATGACTAAAAATATTAATTCATTTTGGTATTAAATAAATAAAAACAAATAAATAAATAAACATTTTAATGGTAATATATACAAAAAACATATAATGTGTTAAACTTTAATTTGCACATTGTTTGAAGGAGAATGTTTGACAAGAGATCTGACAGAATATTAATATTTGAATAATCAAAGAAAAAAAATGGACAGATTAATCGGTTAATCAAAATAGTTTTTTTTAGTTGCTGCTCTAGTGCCCCATGTGCCACTAGTTTTTGCTGTGATGAAAATATTGTAATGAATAATGTTTTATATGTATTTGTATTAAATCTCCTTCCCAGGAAAAAGTTTAAGACTCGTTCAGGGGACACGGTTCGTCTAATGGACCTTCTTGAGGAGGGTCTGAAAAGATCCATGGACAAACTGAAGGAGAAGGGGAGAGATAAGGTGAGCCCATCAAACTCTGAAAAAATTAGCGTCTTTTTATGTCACCCTGAAAGCCTCCATCCAACTCCCTTTGTATGCCTGAGTACTCAGTTCAGAAGAGATCAATAGGTCTCAAATGCGACCAGGGGCCAGCTGTACCAATTACTGAATATATTAATCACAACTCCTTTGCTCTCAGAAATGACAAAGTAAAAGACGAAACCCTGAACTCAGAAGAACTGATATTTCTTCACTGCATCATACACCAGGAAGCCTTGTGTAAAAGTGTGTCGAAGCTAGAAAATGTTGTCAAAGTGGTTGTGAAGCTTGTCAACTTTATACGGGCAAGAGTGCTGAACCACCGGCAGTTCATTCAGCTGCTTAACGAAACAGAGGCAGAGCACCATGACCTCTTGTACCATTCAAATGTGCGCTGGCTAAGTCTCGGCATTGTGTTTCACCATGTCTGGGAACTAAAAGGTGAGATAGCAACGTTCCTCAATACGACTGGCAAAACTGACGACTTCCCCATATTACAAGACACAGACTGGCTGGCCGACCTCGCGTTCGATGTCGACACACTGAGGCATCTGAATTATCTTAATTTGAGACTTCAGGGAAAGGACGTTTTTGTGCACGAACTGTACAGCAACGTGAAAGCGTTCGAGGCCAAACTTGTACTGTTCTCCAGACAGATATCCAGTTGAGATTTCGCTCATTTTCCTACACTGACCGGACTAAGCACACCAATAACACAGTCTCGCATTGAGAGGTACAGCAGCACTTTGATCGACCGGCATGTAGAATTTTCCCGTCACTTCACAGACTTTGCAAAAATTGAGACTGAACTTGAACTTGTCTCATGCCCCCTATCTTTTGACAGTGAGAAAGCACCACCAGACACACAACTGGAACTCATCGACATGCAGTGTGACAGTACATTGAAGGAGAAGTTTCAGACAGCACCAGTTAACCAGTTTTATGCCTCACTGAATGAAAAAAAATTCCCAAACATTAAATAGCATGCCCAAAGAATGCTTGTTTTATTTGGATCCACATATGTGTGTGAACAAACCTACTCAGTCATGAACTACAACAAATCCCACCGTAGATCAAATTGAACAAACGGCCACTTGTCAGCTATCCTGAGGATCTCTACATCAAAGATCACTCCAGACTTTGACACCCTTGCAAGGAGAGGGGACCAGGCTCATTGTTCACATTAACACACTCATAACCATGACTTGGAAAGACAAAGACTAAGGTTCTCCTTCAGTTTTATCAGACATAGTTTTATGATGATTGATTTGCAGTGCAAACGAGATTGTCTGTTGTAAATTTGACTCAATAACAGATATTAAATAAGAATTTTGTTTAATGTGTTAATGTGACAAATGTTTCTGTCAGATAATATATGTTCCATGCATACCTCCACAGTAAATAAAAGTTATTTTATGAAGGATTTGGCATTTGGCCCTTCACTTGGTTTGCAAAACTTGATGTGGCCCTCTGGTCTAAAAAGTTTGCCCACCTCTGTACTCTGACATGTTTCATTCCTTCAGGATTCAGGAAAAGTAGATCAAAAGTTTTGTCTTAACCTTGATCAGACTCACCACTTTTTTTCAGGTAACGGAAGCTAAAGGCAAAGTTACGCCGTCTTTCTCCTGGCACCCAACTGACATTAACCGATGTTTGTCCAGCAGTTATGTTGAGTGCAGATGGTGGTTCTGCAGAGGGAACATGTAGATAATACAATATTGTAGATTATATTGTGTCCTGCTAACACACTAAACAATGAGAATGCTGTGCAGTTTCACCTCCATCCAGCAAGGTGGCGCCCTCCCTTACTATAGGTTCCCCATCACCAGCAGCGGTGCGTGCTCTAAGATCAAAGTGGTATAGGCTCTGAGGATTCAGACCCTTCAGTGTGAACTCAGTAACAAGGGGCAGATCGATGGATTCCACCTGTTGTGGGCTCGAAATCCCAGGCACAGCTAAACAGAGAACAGAACAGAAACCCATCAGAATGAAAACGACTTCACATTAAGCTTCTCTTTGTAAAGCTGTTCATTAATAACTGATAACCTGTCCTTAAATGCATTAAAAATCACATAAGCATATCTCCAAGGTAAACAAGCTGTTTCAATGTCTACTATTTATAGAAACAATCTAATCACTTAATTCACTGATACTGTATTATTTGCTTTGCTGCTTAAATAAGCTATATTTATAATTGTCTCTCAAAATTAGAATTTGCTGTAAATTTACTGTAAATCTGTTTCAAAGCTATCTGTATTATATAAAGTGCAAATACAGTTGAAATAAAAAGCCTGAGTTCACCCACTTTCGTAGTACTGCAGCAGGTAGCCTGTGAGCGCCCCGTTGGGTTTGTCTGGAGCTCCCCAGCGCAGGGTGATCTCTGTCTCTGAGGGGCTCTCGAAGGTCAAGAATGAAATTGGTCCAGGAGCTGGATGTCAGAAGAGCACAAGTTCAGCTGATCTAAATCCACATTCATAGAGGGGTGGCACTTTATAATAACTTTCATTCATAAATCATTAACAAACATTATATAATGCTTAGCAGATCATTAGTTAATATAAATATATTCACATAGCTAGAAATATTAGATAATGCTCTTGGTAATGTTTACTAATTATTAAACATTATCTAATGATTAACAAATTATTATTTCATGCAAGTTAAAATGCTTACAAATTTCATTAAACTTTCGATTCATATGATCAAGCACTTATTGAAAATCTACAAATGATTTTAACAGATGTTATACAATGATCAAAAGCTTGTGTTAATGCACAACACTTCTGCTGCTGTTGAGGTGTGATACGGGTAGGTTAGGGACGGACAGGTTTGGTGGTATGGGTAGGTTTACAGGTTGGTTAAAGGGTCAACAGTGTACAGGGGTCAGTTTGATTATTATAAAGGAACACGGTTCAATCTGCTTATATTATATTGTTTTGATAAATGAACTGAAGTATTCTTTAAAAAAATGATTTGTTTCCTCCTGTTTATTTATGATTCAAGGAATATACTGAAGAGTAATATACTAATGTGAGTGTTTTTCTGTTTGCTTTTTGTTTAGCAAGCATTTATCTAAATTTAATCAGCCACCCTTTACACAAACCTTGTTACAGTAGCCAAAAGTCCAGTGACCATAAAGATAGTAAATGATTAGTAATCGTTTATAAACATTTACAAATGATGAATAGTTTCAACTTTAGATTGGCTACTGCAAAAACATGAACAAATAATTAATGAATGATTAATAAAGATGTGTAAATAGTAGAAGTCTACACAACTGTCATGAATCCGGTCTGTGGCCTTCCGTCCAATTGCCACCAGAGGTCGCTCTCCCATTATACTGACTCTCACACCACACAGACTGTTACACATCACCCTGGACTGCATTTCCCATCATCCATTGCACTGATTGCACACAGCTGTAACCAATCACACGCTCACCTGAAAGTTATTACACACACTATATAACACCCACTCAGATCCTGCTCAAGTCGTAGAGTACTGTTTAGCATTTATCTCTCACCTAGGGATAGCTACTTTTCGGAGCCAATCCAAGTTCCTGAGTCTAGCCTTTTTCATAGTCTGTTTTCCAGTGTCTTGATCCTAGCCTGTTATCTCGTCCTGTCTGATCTCTGCCTGCCCTGAAGTTTATAGCCTGTCTTGGATTTACCCTTTGCCTTGCTGTTTCGGACTGTGTTTGCACCTCACCTGGACTATTGCTCTTGTTATTGGACTACCCCTTTTGTCAAGCCCCTTGGATTAAAACCAGTCAGTATCTGGTGTGACCACCATTTGCCTCACGCAGTGCAACACATCTCCTTCGCATAGAGTTGATCAGGTTGTTGATTGTGGCCTGTGGAATGTTGGTCCTTGCCACCAGAGGTCGCTCTCCCATTATACTGACTCTCACACCACACAGACTGTTACACATCACCCTGGACTGCATTTCCCATCATCCATTGCACTGATTGCACACAGCTGTAACCAATCACACGCTCACCTGAAAGTTATTACACACACTATATAACACCCACTCAGATCCTGCTCAAGTCGTAGAGTACTGTTTAGCATTTATCTCTCACCTAGGGATAGCTACTTTTCGGAGCCAATCCAAGTTCCTGAGTCTAGCCTTTTTCATAGTCTGTTTTCCAGTGTCTTGATCCTAGCCTGTTATCTCGTCCTGTCTGATCTCTGCCTGCCCTGAAGTTTATAGCCTGTCTTGGATTTACCCTTTGCCTTGCTGTTTCGGACTGTGTTCGGACTCGATTGGATTATTGCTTGTTTTGGATTACTGTTTTGTTTTGCCCTCAACATATCTGTTTGCTGGTTTCCGACTCTTGTCTGTGTTGACCATGCCTGTAAATAAAAGCTTGTATATGGATCCGCATGCCTCTCGTCTCATCGGCTCCGTTACAGAATACTCGGCCCCACAAGGATCCAGCAGCTTTTCAGAGGAACATTGGTCAGGTATGGACACAGCATGAATATTATTAGCACTTAAACAAGACCCACGATCGCTGGAGAACTATAGGAGAACTATATTCGAGAATATTTAGCAATAGCGCACTATTAGATTTACTGGACTGTCTTTTTATAGAGTTTTTTTGTGATGGCATTAATCAACCTCTACAATCTGAGTTTAGACGCGAGGGTCCGCGTTCGTCACTTGCTCAGGTTATGGATTATTCTCTGTTGTCTGTCGGTTCCTCATTCACCGTGGGTGTCGCGAAGGACGAACGCAACGTCACGTCCGTGCCTATCATGGCGACAACAGCGGAGTCCGTTCACAAAATGGCAGCGACAACAATGCTTTGTCATGTCACAGTTGATCTTCATGAGTCAAGTCAGGTCACCACTGATCTTCATGAGTCAAGTCAAGTCACAGCTGCTCTTTCTGAGTCAAGTCAGGTCACAGCTGCTCTTTCTGAGTCAAGTCAGGTCACAGCTGCTCTTTCTGAGTCAAGTCAGGTCACAGCTGCTCTTTCTGAGTCAAGTCAGGTCACAGCTGCTCTTTCTGAGTCAAGTCAGGTCACAGTTGATCTTCATGAGTCAAGTCAAGTCACCGCTGATCTTTCTGAGTCAAGTCAAGTCACAGTTGAACTTCATGAATCAGGTCACGTCTCAGCCAAACTTCCAGAGTTTTGTCACGTCTCAGTTGAACTTCCAGAGCCTCGTCACATCACAGCTGATCATCCAGAGTCACGTCACATCGCAGCTGA
>NW_015542487.1:62059-63127 GCF_001515605.1 Sinocyclocheilus anshuiensis
AACCCCCTGCTTACCCCAGATATACCGCCCGTAATCCAGCCACTGCGACGAGTGCCTCTCGCCATGCGTGACAAGGTCACCACTGAACTACAGGGCATGCTAGCTGCAGAACTCATTGAGCCCATTGATGCTTCCCCTTGGGTCTCAAATCTTGTGGTTGTGCAAAAACGGTCTCGGGGCATACGTCTCTGCGTTGACCTTCGGGGGCCTAACAAGGCTGTGGTGCCAGACAAATACCCATTGCCGACAATTGAGGAACTCACGACACTCTTCTATGGCTCCTCAGTGTTCACAAAGCTGGATCTTAAGCAAGGTTACATGCAGATACCCCTACACGAGGACAGCAGAAACCTGACTGCATTCGTGACTCACATGGGTTTGTTCCATTTTACGAGGATTCCTTTTGGCCTAAGTTCAGCACCTAGTTGCTTTCAGAAAATCATGGCCACTGTCCTAGCAGGGCTCCCAGGTACGGCTGTGTACTTAGATGATATTGTAGTACATGGAAAGGACATGGCCACTCATGACGAATGCCTCAGATGGGTGTTCACAGCTCTGTCTAGACACAATCTGACATTAAACACAGAAAAATGCGTGTTTGCTGTCCCAGCAATAGACTTTTGTTGGTCTTCGGGTGTCCAGCTCAGGTATCGCACCATTGCAGTCCAATGTTGCAGCCATTCTCAACCTTCCAGTGCCAACCTCAGCTGGACAGCTTGCATCCTTCCTTGGCATGACTGCTTACTATCTCAGGTTCTTACCTCAGTATTTGGAAATCACTGCCCCTCTACGACACCCCCTGGGCATGGACAGCGGATTGTGAGCAGGCTATTCGACGACTCAAACACCTTCTCACGTCACCCCAAACACTAGCTCATTTTGATCTCTCCAGCCCCACCCTGGTGACATGTGACGCAATAGCAGTCAGAGCAGTCCTGTCACAGCTGCATGATGGCATTGAAATGCCTATTGCTTTTGCTTCACGGGCTCTGAGTACTGCGGAACAAAATTACTCAGTGGGATAGAGAGAGGCATTGGCGTGCATTTGGGCTTGTGAACGCTGGCACA
>NW_015542488.1:0-1989 GCF_001515605.1 Sinocyclocheilus anshuiensis
GCAGATATCGTCCTCTTTTGGAAGGTCAAACAAAGTAGTTTCGCTCTAACAACGAATCACACAGCGCATTCACGACATGGCGGCGGCAACAACAATACTACAGCGAGAATAAGAGTTACGCCTTCTTTCTTTGCGTGAACATTTGGGCGGCGTTATGCAAATCTTCCCACATCGTTCTTTGCGTGAACATTTGGGCGGCGTTATACAAATCTTCCCACATAGTGATGTAGATATGTGGGGGCGTGTTAGAACGAGCTGTTTTAGGTAGGCGTGGTTGACTCTTAACTTTTATAAAGAATATCTCTTTGGATTTGAGACTTTAGTCTTTGCAACTTTACAGATCTTCTTTATTCACCAAGAGCTTGTAACACTCCAAAGAGAAAGGAAAAATTGAAATCGCATCATATGACCCCTTTAAAGTGTATAACGTTACTACATTAAGTGAGATGAAATATTAAATTTTGCATTGTTGGTAAAAACCGAGTTGTTGCATAGTTGAAGTTATTTAAATATTTTAAATGTGAAATATTTTTAATTATATATAGTCAGTGAAACATTTTTCAATGTTTATTAAACTTTGTTAAACACCTTTGCTGAAGCATTGTCTGTTTTCTTGCAGGATTTTTTTTTGTCTTAAAATGTCTTACATTTTACAATATTAAGCCTTAAAAGTCAAAAAGTCAACAATTTAATTGATTGGGTCTTAATTACAACAATAAACGTTAGTATGTTATTTCAGCCATACTGATGTCTGAGAAGGCCATTTTATCTGTCCCACTTTCTGTGGAATAAAGTCATGGTCAGATGTATCATAGTAGCTGCTTTCTGTCTAAACAAAAGGAAACTTAAGACTTCTTGAAAAGTGAAATCCAGATTACTGGTGTATATGTGTGTGTGTGTGTGTGCATCGGAACAGATTTACAAGCATTGAGCTTAAACTTCAGGCTCACTTCAGCACTGAGTGAGAACTGTAAAAACTAAACATTTAATGTTTAATTGAACACTTGAGTACTTTAACTCTATGCAGTAAAATTATAAATGTTGGTAAATGCAAATGTAATGTAAAATTATGTATGGGAATGTAAAGATTAAGAAAAACTCTAATTTTCACATACATATAAATTTAGTTATATTTAGTTCAATTTAATTGAGTTTATTTAGATCATGAAAAGTGATTGAACATTTGTTAGTGCGCATCTACAAAGCCACAGTTGGCGACATCAGTCAGCAGCAGTGTTGCCAATTTAGCAATTTTGTTGCTAAATTTAGCAACATTTCAGACTACCCTAGCAACTTTTTCTTCCAAAAGCATCTAGCAACAAATTTAGCTTTTTTTTTTTGTATTTATTTGGCTACTTTTAGCAACTTTTGATAAGTGCCTCAAACAATAAAAAGGCACACATTTTCCATCTAAATTTCACAAACAGAGGAAACCAAAGATGCCTAGAAGTACATACATCACATGAATTAAGTTATTGCTATTTGCAGTTGTTCAATTTGATGCAGGTAAAAACCTGTGATTTATTTTCATAGAGTGGCGCATACTGACTACTAATACACTGCTTAAAACTATAATTGTTCAGAATGTGTAGTTTTACTAGTTTACTAGCTAATAAAAAAACTTGTAATCGTTCAAAAATTAAATTGTTCAAAAGTGTTCAATGTTGTATATAAAAATAGTTATATATATTTAGGATATATATAGTATATTTTAACATTATATTATGCATTTATATTATTTTACGCTAAATTAACATATAAAATATATTTTTGCTGAGATTTGATGTAGTGGCACAATTTTGCGTCGTGATTACGTAATGACGTCATCGCGCAATGACATCACAACGTCATTTAGCAACTTTTAATTTACTGTTTGAACAGAAGTTGAACTGGCTACGGTTTGTAAGAGGGGTTATCAAGTATTTTCGATTTCTATTTAAGCATTAAACCAGTTAAAATGATTCTGCTGAACTTGGTTGACAGACAGAT
>NW_015542489.1:0-13684 GCF_001515605.1 Sinocyclocheilus anshuiensis
TCAGCATATTTTAAACAGATTCTTAAATTTGTAATCCCACACTTGCCAGGTTTTTGGTAGGAGAAGGAAAGACATTGCCTGATTTGCAAGCTTTGCTGTCTCCCTCTGGTCCGAGTGCCAGTTCTCCCGAAGCTATCATTCGCTCTGTAGGGGATCTGTTAGAGAAGACAGGCAAACATCCCAGTGATAATGTCTATAGGCGATTGCGCACTTATTCTGGCACTGTCCCCACACCTCAAGGAGAAGAAACGTTAGATGGCTGGGTTGATCAAGCCCGAATGATGATTGCTGAGTGTGAGTGCTCCGAAAAAGAGAAGAGGAGAAGGATTGTAGAGAGCCTAAAAGGGCCTGCATTAGAGATCATCAAGGCAGTACGATTCTCTAACCCTGAGGCTAGTGCTATACAATATATAGAGGCACTAGAAAGTACTTTCGGAACGTCTGAGTCAGGTGAGGATTTGTATTTTGCCTTTCGCCTTTTAAGACAATGTTCTGGTGAAGCCTTATCAGATTTTCTGCGAAGAGTGGACAAAGCGTTAAATAAGGTAGTGCAGAAGGGTGGAGTGTCTCCACAAATGGTAGATCGGGTCAGGGTGGAGCAATTGATTCGAGGTGCAGTTGAGTCAGACCTAATGCTTCTCCAGCTGAGGCTTAGGGACAGGAAAAATCAACCGCCAACCTTTTTGACTCTTCTGAATGAGATTAGAGAAGGTGAAGAAAACGAAGCTGCTAGGCAGAAAATAAAAGCTACCGTAAAGACTGTTCAAAGTCATGAAGAAGGGAAACTTAGTTTTTCTGTGGTGAGAGAGTTAAAAGCAGAAATTAAGGATCTGAGAACCAGGTTAGGACAGGGGACCTCAAATGTGTCAGCTGTTTCTACGAGGCTGGAGTCTGGGGCTACTTCTACTAAAACACGTGTTGAAGCATCCCGGGATATGGAGGTGCAAGCGCTAAAAGAACAAATACAGCAATTGCAGCAGAAGATTAGTGTTATGAGTGTAACGCATAGCCAGCAGTTAGAGCAGACTCAGAGACAACCCAACCCTACGTCTCTGCAAAGGAGAGGTAGATCTAATCCAACTCAGGAAGACTTCTTTCGCTATCGATGTGGAGAAGATGGACACATCGCAACAAAGTGCAAAGCCCCTGAAAATCCCACAAAAGTGATCCAAAAGCTAGTCCGTTCACTAAGAAAAGCTAAGAGTGAAAGAAGTGAAACACTAAGTGACATTAATAAGGTAGGAAAACCTGAGTGTTTTTCAAAGAAAAGTCAGATCGATGTCCTGGAAACAGCTTGTCTCCCCAAAGGACTGGTGGGACCTACCTCCACTGTGTCCCTGAAACTTAATGGACATCCCTGTAGACCTCTCTTGGATAGTGGATTCCAAGTCACCATTGTGTTTGACTCTTGGTATTCTAAATACTTGCCTGGTGTTCCAATACAACCACATCAAGGACTATCTATATGGGGGCTTAGTGCATCTAATTATCCATACAAGGTATATATTGTGTTGGATGCCTCTTTTCCCACTTCTGATACTGACCTGGAGGAAACCCTTTCAATTCTGGCGTTGGTCTGTCCTGAGCCCCAAGGACCCCAGTCAGTCCCCGCAATAATTGGGACAAATGCCAGTTTTTTTTCACAAGGTTGGTTGCTCTAGCAGAGGAGACCAGCTCGTCTAAAGTAGCCCACAGCTTCAGGATCAATTCTCCTTACCAGGACCTGTGTTATGTGAGGAGACCGAAGCTAAAAGTCCATGCTGACTGTTCGGAGGGAAGAATCAAGTGGGTAGGACCAGGTGTGTTGACAGTGCCTTCACAAAGTGAACTCCAAGCTATATGTCAAGTAGAGTGTGATAGGCCCTTACAAAAGGACATCTTCATGATAGAAACTTCTGCAGAGGACCAATTGCCTTCAGGTCTGTTCGTTCCTCCGATGGTTTTAACTTTAACAGAGGTAAATTTGAATCATCTGCGAGTGCCTGTACACAACAAGACCTCTAAAGACATCTCTCTTCCACCTGGGACTGTAATTGCACAAGTATATTCGATTGACACTGTTGCTGTAGCTCAAGAGGGGGAAAATATTCCTACCATCATTAACCCAGAATTATTTCAGTTTGGAAACTCCCCTGTTCCAGAAGTCTGGAAAAAGAGATTACGCCAGAAGCTGGCAGAAAAAGGAAATGTGTTCTCTTTGAAAGAATGGGATGTAGGAGTGGCAAAGGGGGTAGAACATCACATTAAACTGAGTGATCCTAGACCTTTTCGAGAACGGTCTCGTTGCATTGCACCCACAGACATTGAGGATGTTCGAAGGCATATAAAAGATCTACTTGCCGCAGGTATCATTACAGATTCCCGAAGCCCTTACGCATCGCCTATTGTTATAGCTCGCAAAAAGAATGGGGCTGTTAGGATGTGTATTGATTACAGGACACTTAACCAACGAACGATTCCTGATCAGTACACTACCCCGAAGATTGACGAAGCCCTTGATTGTCTAGTTGGCAGCAAATGGTTCTCTGTCCTTGATCTTCGTAGTGGGTACTATCAGATAAAGATGGCAGAAGAAAGCAAGGAAAGGACTGCATTTATTTGTCCACTGGGGTTTTATCAATTTGACCGCATGCCACAGGGAATCACAGGGGCTCCAGCCACTTTCCAGCGGTTAATGGAAGACCTCTAAAGACATCTCTCTTCCACCTGGGACTGTAATTGCACAAGTATATTCGATTGACACTGTTGCTGTAGCTCAAGAGGGGGAAAATATTCCTACCATCATTAACCCAGAATTATTTCAGTTTGGAAACTCCCCTGTTCCAGAAGTCTGGAAAAAGAGATTACGCCAGAAGCTGACAGAAAAAGGAAATGTGTTCTCTTTGAAAGAATGGGATGTAGGATTGGCAAAAGGGGTAGAACATCACATTAAACTGAGTGATCCTAGACCTTTTCGAGAACGGTCTCGTCGCATTGCGTCCCGCAGACCCTGAAAACCTTACGCTCTTTTCTAGGGTTTTGTGGGTTTTACCGCCGGTTCATTAGCAACTATTCGGCAATTGTAAGACCCCTGACAGAGCTGACAAAAGGTTATGCCCCTGTTAAAGAGAAAAAGAAGGGCACTTCGGAAGAGAAAAATTATTTAAAAGAAAAGGAACCATTTGGAGAGCGTTTGGACCAAGAGTGCGCCAATGCATTTACCAACATAATTTACTGTCTCACTCATGCATTATTCGGTACATACATCCGGTATTAGCTTTTGCTGACTCTGAGAAACCGTATGTCCTCCATGTGGATGCCAGTTCAAAGGGATTAGGGGCTGTTCTAAATCAACAATACCCTGAAGGACTGAGGCCTGTAGCTTTTGCTGACTCTGAGAAACCGTATGTCCTCCATGTGGATGCCAGTTCAAAGGGACTACGGGCTGTTCTAAATCAACAATACCCTGAAGGACTGAGGCCTGTAGCTTTTGCTAGTCGAAAGCTGAATGCTGCCGAACAGCACTATCCAATTCACCAACTGGAATTCCTTGCACTGAAATAGGCAGTAGTGGACAAATTCCACGACTATCTATATGGTGCTAAGTTCATTGTAAGAACAGACAATAATCCCCTCACATATGTCTTGACCAGTGCTAGGTTGAACGCAACTGGACATAGGTGGTTAGCTGCTTTAGCTACATATAACTTCAGTTTACAATATAAACCGGGCAAGGATAACATGGTTATCACTGATGTGTTGTGTTGTGTTGTGATGCACGACACTGATGTGTTATCACGATACCCGACAAGTGCAGTTGTTGCCGATGAGTGGAAAGAAATACCAGAGTCGGCTGTGAAAGCTGTGTGTCAAGTGGCCAGTTGTTCTCAAGGGAATGAGTCTTCCGCCCGGCTCATTGATCAACTGGGAGTCTCTCCACAAATCATCCCACCACTATATGTTTGCCCGGTACAACTTATCACTGATCAGACAGATGGATTCACAGTGGCAGATCTAAGATATGCGCAAGAACAAGACCCAGTCATTGGCTATATGAAAAAAGAAGTAGAGTCAGGAAGTATACTTTCCATGCCCAAGAATTCAGATCCAACTGTGACACTGATGCAAAAGCAGGGCAAAAATGTAATAGTCAGACACCATCTTCTCTATCGAAGGACAAAAGATGAAGCTGGTAAAGAAAAATCACAGTTGGTTCTACCTAATAAATACCACCCTCACGTGATGAAATCTTTGCACGATGATTCTGGACATCTTGGAGTGGAAAAAACAACGGAACTCATAAAAAAACGGTTCTACTGGCCAACAATGACAATTGACATTGAGCTGCATGTGAAAAATTGTGGGAGGTGTGTTGCTAGGAAGACACTGCCTCAGAGATTTTCCCCCTTAAACCAAATCACTAGCAATGGCCCCTTAGATCTAGTGTGCATTGATTTTCTATCAATTGAGCCTGACTCAAAGGGAGTTGCAAATGTTCTGGTTCTAACTGATCATTTTACCAGATATGCCCAAGCGTTCCCTACAAAAGATCAGAAGGCCTTAACCGTTGCTAAAGTACTGTGGGAAAAGTTCTTTGTGCATTATGGTCTACCAGCCAGGATACATTCAGACCAAGGAAGGGACTTTGAAAGTGGTCTGATTAAAGAGCTGTTGGGAATGCTGGGCATTCGAAAGTCCCGTACCTCACCTTACCACCCACAAGGGGATCCTCAGCCTGAGAGGTTTAATAGGACACTCCTGTCTATGCTGGGCACCCTTGATCCAGCTCAAAAGAATCGTTGGAGCCAGCATATCACTCAGTTGGTGCATGCATACAACTGCACCAAAAATGAGGCAACAGGCTACTCCCCGTATTACCTCCTATTTGGGAGAGAGGCGAGACTGCCAGTAGATGTATATTTTGGCCTACCACTAGATGAGGGAGGAGAGAAAACTCACATACAGCATGTCAAAAGACTAAGAGAGGAACTGCAGAAAGCATACCAGTTGGCTGCTGATGCATCTCTGAAAAGCCATCAGAGAAACAAACGGTACTATGACAACAAAGTGAAACATCAAGTCTTGGAAAAGGGAGATCGAGTTCTCATTAGGAATCTTGCTCTGACAGGAAAACACAAGTTGCAGGATAAGTGGAAATCCTTACCCTATATCGTGGTTGAGCAACTAGGGAACTTACCGGTGTACACACTAAAACCAGAAACAGGAATGGGAGGTGTAAAAACGCTTCATAGAGATCATTTACTCTGCATTGGAGATCAAGTGAGATTTCCTGTCCCAGACACTGGAAAAGAAGTGGTAAAACCTCCAGTAACACGATCAAAAACTGCAAAGAAAGAACAGATAAGGAGGGAGAGAGAAACGGGCAAAGAAACTCCAAGTTTAGATATTTCCTCGGAAGACGATGATGAGAATGGATATTATTATGACTGTCCTTACAGGACTAGTAAACTGACTAAACCATTGTCTTTAGATTTTTCTGAGCCTGTAGTGGAAGAGGAGGAAAGTGTACACAGTGGTACAGAAAATAATCATTCTCCTAAAGAAAGTAGGGAAGAGAATCAATTACCAGATCGCAGAGAAATACAGTGTAGACGTTCTCCCAGAAGGGAGATAAATACTATGGAAAGTCATCCAAAATGAAAGGTGAAACCGGTAGTCAAGTTGAGTTACAATGAGTTAGGGCAGCAGTCAGATCAGCCCTTGTCCATTGCTTATGGAGGGATGCTCATACGAGTTGAAGGTATGTCTGACAGGAAAAACACTTGTAGCACCGTTTGGTATCATCCATTGGCTCAATGTGCTAATTGTGGCCAAGCAACCATCAATTCGCCTACCGTAACTACTATAAATAAGTTAGCAATTTAGTGGGGTCTCATGAGGACATGAGATTATAAGAAGGGAAAGGGTGTAACCTGGGTTAAAATGTGTAAATTTCATAAGGTGCAATTAAGGTAATTAATGTGTATGTTGTGTTTAGTGCAATTCACAGCTTGCCATACATATTAATCACGACTCCTTTAAAATTATTTTGGTTTATAAGTGTGGTTGCAATGCACTGCTAAAAAACGTGGTGTTGACAAGCAAGTTTTCTATCCGTTCATTTATTGGGTTAGGAATAGTTAATCCCTCCTTGTAGAAAGGAATCATGCCAGCGATTGGCTGTTATGAGGAAGAAGGCGTGATGATAACATACTAAGTCAGTAGAAAAAATGCAGTAATCCAGATCGGATTGATTTGCTTTGTTATTGTTTGTTTACTAACAAATCGTTAGTAAAGGAATTTAAACCTACTGCGTGTGATTATTTTAGGAAGGACCATATTTTTGTTTGAGTTTCTTACAAAGAGACAGATCGGAATACGTCCATTTTGCCGCGATTGCTGTGACGAACGAACGAGACTATCGAGGCACGCATCTTCAGAGAACATATAGGGTCTTACGCTGTATTGAGACAGATCAGAATACGTCCATTTTGCCGCGATTGCTGTGACGAACGAACGAGACTATCGAGGCACGCATCTTCAGAGAACATACTAGGGTCTTACACTGTATTTCTAAGACGATAGTGGTTCCAGATGGATAATCATCATTAATTGTGATGACTAACCAGATAGCACTCTGAATCACCGTGAGGTTCAGAGTTCCTCTGGCAATGGGGAACACCCGGAGCAGTGGACTACTTCAAAGGAGAATGCAAGGGAGTAGGACAATCGTTACCGAGCCTGGCAGACAGCTGATGGACTCTCAGGTATTTGATTTAATTTAATTTTGCTCTTCGGAGTGAAGGGGCCAATTCTGAGTTTGCTTAAGTGGCCGCAACGCACGCCAGCAATGTTTCAGGCCTGCAACGGGGGTGTGCGCACTTAAGAGTAAAAGAGTGAGTGTTTGTGTGTGGGCCCACGATTATTTTCTTCAGTACCAATTAAAAGAGGATCCTCACTAATGTGTTCAAGTATACTAATGCTGTGATTTGTTGATTTGGGTTGATATCTAAATGGTAAATACTTACCAGGGGTAACATACTTATTTGAGTGTGTACTTTTAAGTGAGGGAGATTCATTTGTACTCTGGTATTTGCAAGGACAATATTGTATGTAAGCTAACTAAACCTTGCCTACCTTGTTGGTATTAGGATTATTCAGGTAACTTATTTGTGTGGGAAATTGTGATTTTTTTTTGTTATTATATTTGTTTATTTATATATATATTTTTTTCCTCTATTGCAGTTTGCAACATTTACTGTGTTTCTAAATAAAATTGTAATTTCCTCTGGGGAAGAGAACTGATTAGCTTCCTTAATTTGGTGTTTTGATTTCAGTTAGTGGTTTGGTTAAATACAGAGTTTGTTTCCTATCCATCGCCCTGCACCAGTGCAGATTATTGTTAAATTGGGGTAAAAGGGAGGTCTTATAATTAGTCGAGAGACACTTCAAAAGAACCCGTGTGTTCATCCTAAAGAGCTCTAGAAAGGCAACATCTGAGAGTAGGGTGTTACACTTAATCTATGAATCATATAGAAAGTTTATTAGTTGCTGATGTAGTAATCATTAATAAATGGTTTAGTCCTTCATGAGTTATAAATTAACTTGTGATTATCTGTGCATTCGTTAAGCATGAATTAATGCATATTTGTGCACCAGTATTGTAAGTGTTATACTGGTGCACATTAATTTTATTGATAAAAGACTCGCTTATATTGCAAATATTGGTCAGAAGTTAATCGATGACCGTTATCTTCTTCTCCAGCCGTAATCCGCAAGTCTCCGGGGCTTCTTGACGTTAATTGATCTACTTGTTGTAACTATGAAGAATCACGGATGCGGAACGTGCGCTGATTGGCCAATTACTTGTTGTTACTGGGCGGAATCGTGGTTGCGATACGAGCGCTGATTGGCCAATTACTTGTTGTTACTGGGCGGAATCGTGGTTGCGATACGAGCGCTGATTGGCAAATTACTTGTTGTTACTGGGCGGAATCGTGGTTGCGATACGAGCGCTGATTGGCCAATTACTTGTTGTTACTGGGCGGAATCGTGGTTGCGATACGAGCGCTGATTGGCAAATTACTTGTTGTTACTGGGCGGAATCGTGGTTGCGATACGAGCGCTGATTGGCCAATTACTTGTTGTTACTGGGCGGAATCGTGGTTGCGATACGTGATTGGCTGTCATAACAAAGAATAACCACGACCTACAGGTGACATGAAGCGCCACAGAGCCTGCCCAAGAGCCTGAAAATGTCTCTTCTGGGTTCGTGCCTGACCAATGCTGATAGGTCACACGCTCTGTGAGCAGGAAGGACAGGTCCTCGGGCCTCTGCACTAGGGATGCACCGATACCATTTTTTCCAGTACTCGCCCGATACCGATACTTAGAGCTCGGTATCGGTATCGGTGCATCCCTACTCTGCACAACTGAAGTGTGGCTCAAAAAGCAGAGGCACCATCAAGGCCACCTGTCCAAGAAAAAGCCCATAGAGAAAATCCACAAGTTGAAAGGCACCGCTGGGATTCAAACCCAGGATCTCCTGTTTACAAGACAGGCACTTTGACCAAATCAGCCACAGCGCCCAGCTGCATTAGCCCAGGCCATCATTCTTCGGCAGAAGCTGAGGGGTGGTTTGCAAATGAAACGGCCTACTGGCCTTGCGCTCGTCTACAACCCCTTTGCATTCCGTTCTCGGAAAGAAAAGCTGGGCTCCCCTAGGAGGAGCCCGCTTTCTCCCAAGAGGCACAGCTGGGATTCGAACCCAGGATCTCCTATATACTAAACAGGCGCTTTAACCAACTAAGCCACGGCACCACCTACAAGTACTCATACTGGGAGGGTGAGTCAGAGGATCAAAGCATCCAGAGAAGAGGTCAGAGACTCTCGGGCAAGGCACTGGACAGCTTAAGAGTGTTTGTTGGTTAAGGCTAGCAGGGATACAACAAAGACTGCTGGATATGCGCACATCAATTTAGTGTAATTTTTCTTACACTGTACAACTATAATTACTTTTTTGGCATTTTTTTACGGGGTAGGTTTAGGGCTGGAGTAGGTCTAGACATTAATAAAACACAATTGCATAGGTAGAAAAAGCAATTTATTGTTAGCTTGCGGTTTTTGCTGTATCCCTTCTAGCCACAACCGTGTTTTTTAGCAGATAAGATGGGGCAGTTTGCTAGCGGAACCGCCTGCTGCCTTTGCACTCCTCGCTACCCCTGTTCAGAGTCCGATCTCAGAATAGCATGCTCTTGACGCATGCGAGCACTGCCAAAGGCACCGCTGGGATTTGAACCAAGGATATCCTGTTTATGAGACAGGCGCTTTAACCAACTAAGCCACAGCACCAAAAGACACGCACAGCCTCCGGGAGGGCGGCTCAGAGGATCGAGCCATCCAGGGGTGAAGCCAATGGTCCGCAGGCCTGGCCCTGGACAGCTTAAAACAGCTTATTTACAACTTTCTGTTGCCGGAGTGCAACAGTGTGCAGTATAAGGCTTAACAAAAAGCAAAACTCCACAATTCTGGTGGGACTCGAACCCACTACCTTTGAATGGCCTCATCGGGCAATCTAAAAGGCCAATGCTCTATCCATTGCGCCGAAGAACCTGCCCAGGAGTCTGAAAATTTCTCCTCTGGGTTCGTACCTGACCAATGCTGATAGGTCACACGCTCTGTGAGCAGGAAGGACAGGCCGTCGGGCCTCTGCACAATTGAAGTGTGGCTCAAAAAGCAGAGGCACCGTCAGGGCCACCTGTCCAAGAAATAGCCCATAGAGAAAATCCACCAGTTGAAAGGCACTATTGGGATTCCAACCCAGGATCTCCTGTTTACAAGACAGGTGCTTTGACCAGCTAAGCCACAGCGCCCAGCTTCCCTGGTGCCTTAGCCCAGGCCATCATTCTTCAGCAGAAGCTGAGGGGTGGTTTGCACTGGGCTCCCCTAGGAGGGGCCCGTTTTCTCCAAAAAAGGCACCTTTGGGATTCGAACCCAGGCTCTCCTGTTTACTAGACAGGCACTTTAACCAACTAAGCCACGGCACCACCTACATGTACTATTTCTGGGAGGCCGAGTCAGAGGATCAAAGCATCCAGAGAAGAGGCCAAAGACTCGCAGGCAAGGCACTGGACAGCATAAGAGTGTTTGTTGGTTAAGGCTAGCAGGGATACAGCAAAAACTGCTGGGTATGCGCACGTCAAGTTAGCGTAATTTTTCTTACACTGTACAACTATAATTACTGTTTTGGCATTATTGTACGGGGTAGGTTTAGGGCTGGAGTAGGTCTAGACGTTAATAAAACAATTGAATACGTAGAAAAAGTAATTTATTGTTAGCTTGCGGTTTTTGCTGTATCCCTTCTAGCCACAACCGTGTTTTTTGGCAGATGAGGTCGGACAGTTTGCTAACGGAACTGCCTGCTGCCTTTGCACACCTCGCTACCCCTGTTCGGAGTCCGATTCTCAGAAAAGCATGCTCTTGACTCATGCGAGTACTGCCAAAGGCACCGCTGGGATTCGAACCAAGGATATCCTGTTTAAGAGACAGGCGCTTTAACCAACTAACCCACAGCACCAAAAGACACACACAGCCTCCGGGAGGGTGGCTCAGAGGATCGAGCCATCCAGCGGTGAAGCCAATGGTCCGCAGGCCTGGCCCTGGACAGCTTAAAACAGCTTATTTACAACTTTCTGTTGCCGGAGTGCAACAGTGTGCAGTACAAGGCTTAACAAAAAGCCAAACTCCACGATTCTGGTGGGACTCAAACCCACAATCTTTGAATGGCCTCATCAGGCAATCTAAAAGTCCAATGCGCTATCCATTGCGCCGAAGAGCCTGCAAATTTCTCCTCTGGGTTCGTGCCTGACCGATGCTGATAGGTCGCACGCTCTGTGAGCAGGAAGGACAGGCCGTCGGGCCTCTGCACAATTGAAGTGTGGCTCAAAAAGCAGAGGCACCATCAGGGCCACCTGTCCAAGAAATAGCCCATAGAGAAAATCCACCAGTTGAAAGGCACTATTGGGATTCAAACCCAGGATCTCCTGTTTACAAGACAGGTGCTTTGACCAGCTAAGCCACAGCGCCCAGCTTCCCTGGTGCCTTAGCCCAGGCCATCATTCTTCAGCAGAAGCTGAGGGGTGGTTTGCAAATGAAACGGCCTACTGGCCTTGCGCTCGTCTACAAACCCTTTGCATTCCGTTCTCGGAAAGAAAAGCTGGGCTCCCCTAGGAGGGGCCCGTTTTCTCCCAAAAAGGCACCGTTGGGATTCGAACCCAGGCTCTCCTGTTTACTAGACAGGCGCTTTAACCAACTAAGCCACAGCACCAGCTACAAGTACTGTTTCTGGGAGGCCGAGTCAGAGGATCAAAGCATCCAGAGACGAGGCCAAAGACTCGCGGGCAAGGCACTGGACAGCATAAGAGTGTTTGTTGGTTAAGGCTAGCAGGGATACAGCAAAAACTGCTGGGTATGCGCACGTCAAGTTAGCGTAATTTTTCTTACACTGTACAAAAATAATTACTTTTTTGGCATTATTGTACGGGGTAGGTTTAGGGCTGGGGTAGGTCTAGATGTTAATAAAACAATTGAATACGTAGAAAAAACAATTTATTGTTAGCTTGCGGTTTTTGCTGTATCCCTTCTATCCACAACCGTGTTTTTTGGCAGATAAGATGGGGCAGTTTGCTAGCGGAACCGCCTGCTGCCTTTGCACTCCTCGCTACCCCTGTTCAGAGTCCGATCTCAGAAAAGCATGCTCTTGACGCATGCGAGCACTGCCAAAGGCACCGCTGGGATTCAAACCCAAGATCTCCTGTTTACGAGACAGGCACTTTAACCAACTAAGCCACGGCACTAAAAGACACTCACAGCCTCCGGGAGGGCGGCTCAGAGGATCGAGCCATCCAGCGGTGAAGCCAATGGTCCGCAGGCCTGTACCTGGACAGCTTAAAGCAGCTTATTTACAACTTCCTGTTGCGGGAGTGCAACAGTGTGCATTATAAGGCTTAACAAAAAGCCAAACTCCACAGCTCTGGTGGGACTCTAGCCCACAACCTTTGTATGGCCTCATCGGGCAATCTAAAAGTCCAATGCGCTATCCATTGCGCCACAGAGACCGCGAAGTTCTCCTCTGGGTTCGTGCCTGAACAATGCTGATAGGTCACACGCTCTGTGAGCAGGAAGGAGAGGTCCTCGGGCCTCTGCAAAATTGAAGTGTGGCTCAAAAAGCAGATGCACCGTCAGGGCCACCTGTCCAAGAAATAGGCCATAGAGAAAATCCGCCAGTTAAAAGGCACCGCTTGGATTCGAAGCCAGGATCTTCTGTTTACAACCCAGGTGTTTTGACCAGCTAAGCCACAGCGCCCAGCTGCCCAGGTGCATTAGCCCAGGCCATCATTCTTCGGCAGAAGCTGAGGGGAGGTTTGCAAATGAAACAGCCTACGGGCCTTGCGCTCGTCAGAGGTCCTCGGGCCTCTGCAAAATTGAAGTGTGGCTCAAAAAGCAGATGCACCGTCAGGGCCACCTGTCCAAGAAATAGGCCATAGAGAAAATCCGCCAGTTAAAAGGCACCGCTTGGATTCGAAGCCAGGATCTTCTGTTTACAACCCAGGTGTTTTGACCAGCTAAGCCACAGCGCCCAGCTGCCCAGATGCATTAGCCCAGGCCATCATTCTTCGGCAGAAGCTGAGGGGTGGTTTGCAAATGAAACTGCCTACTGGCCTTGCGCTCGTCTACAAAACTTTTGCATTCCGTTCTCGGAAAGAAATCTGGGCTCCCCTAGGAGGGGCCCGTTTTCTCCCGAAAGGCACCGCTGGGATTCGAACCCATGATCTCCTGTTTACAAGACAGGCGCTGTAACCAGCTAAACCACGGCAACAAAAGACACGCACAGCCTCCGGGAGGGCGGCTCAGAGGATCGAGCCATCCAGCGGTGAAGCCAATGGTCCGCAGGCCTGTACCTGTACAGCTTAAAGCAGCTTATTTACAACTTTCTGTTGCCGGAGTGCAACAGCGTGCAGTATAAGGCTTAACAAAAAGCCAAACACCACGACTCTGGTGGGACTCGAACCCACAACCTTTGAATGGCCTCATCTGGCAGTCTAGAAGTCCAACGCGCTATCCATTGCGCCACAGAGCCTGCCAAAGAGCCTGGAAGAGGCACATGAAAATTCCTCCTCTGGGTTTGTGCCTGACCAATGCTGAGAGGTCACACGCTCTGTGGGCAGGAAGGACAGGCCCTCGGGCCTCTGCACAATTGAAGATTGCACCACAGAGCCTGCCTAGGAGCCTGAAAATTTCTCCTCTGTGTTCGTGCCTGACCAATGCTGATAGGTCTGACGCTCTGTGTGCAGGGAGGACAGGTCGTCGGGCCTCTGCACAATTGAAGTGTTGCTCAAAAAGCAGAGGCACCATCAGGGCCACCTGTCCAAGAAATAGCCCATAGAGAAAATCCACCAGTTGAAAGGCACTATTGGGATTCAAACCCAGGATCTCCTGTTTACAAGACATGGGATTCGAACCCAGGATCTCCTGTTTACAAGACAGGTGTTTAGACCAGCTAAGCCACAGCACCCGGCTTCGCTGGTGCCTTAGCCCAGGCCATCATTCTTTGGCAGAAGCAGAGGGGTGGTTTGCAAATGAAACGGCCTACTGGCCTTGCGCTCGTCTACAACCACTTTGCATTCCGTTCTCGGAAAGAAAAGCT
>NW_015542489.1:13725-20625 GCF_001515605.1 Sinocyclocheilus anshuiensis
GCCAAAGGCACCGCTGGGAGTTGAACCAAGGATATCCTGTTTACTAGACAGGCGCTTTAACCAACTAAGCCACAGCACCAGCTACAAGTCCTATATCTGGGAGGGCGAGTCAGAGGATCAAAGCATCCAGAGAAGAGGGTAGAGACTCGCGTGCAAGGCACTGCACAGCTTAAGAGTGTTTGTTGGTTAAGGCTAGCAGGGATACAGCAAAAACTACTGGGTATGCACACATCAATTTAGCATAATTTTTCTTACACTGTACAACTATAATTACTTTTTTGGCATTATTGTACGGGGTAGGTTTAGGGCTGGGGTAGGTGTAGATGTTAATAAAAAACAACTGAATAGGTAGAAAAAGCAATTTATTGTTAGCTTGCGGTTTTGCTGTATCCCTTCTTGCCACAACCATGTTTTTTGGCAGATGAATTGGGGCAGTTTGCTAACGGAACTGCCTGCTGCCTTTGCACACCTCGGTACCCCTGTTCAGAGTCCGATCTCAGAAAAGCATGCTCTTGACTCATGCGAGCACTGCCAAAGGCACCGCTGGGATTCGAATCCAGGATCTCCTGTTTACGAGACAGGCGCTTTAACCAACTAAGCCACAGCACCAAAAGACACGCAAAGCCTCCGGGAGGGCGGCTCAGAGGATCGAGCCATCCAGCAGTGAAGCCAATGGTCCGCGGGCCTTTACCTGGACAGCTTAAAGCAGCTTATTTACAAATTTCTGTTGCTGGAGTGCAACAGTGTGCAGTATAAGGCTTAACAAAAAGCCAAACGCCACGACTCTGGTGGGACTCCAACCCACAACCTTTAAATGGCCTCATCGGGCAGTCTAGAAGTCCAATGCGCTATCCATTGCACCACAGAGCCTGCTTAGGAACCTGAAAATTTCTCCTCTGTGTTCGTGCCTGACCAATGTTGATAGGTCAGACACTCTGTGAGCAGGAAGGACAGGTCGTCGGGCCTCTGCACAATTGAACTGTTGCTACCCCTAGGAGGGGCCCGTTTTCTCCCAAAAGGCACCACTGGGATTTGAACCCAGGATTTCCTGTTTACTAGACAGGCGCTTTAACCAACTAAGCCACGGCACCAGCTACAAGTACTAAATCTGGGAGGGCGAGTCAGAGGATCAAAGCATCCAGAGAAGAGGCCAGAGACTCGCGGGCAAGGCACTGCACAGCTTAAGAGTGTTTGTTGGTTAAGGCTAGCAGGGATACAGCAAAAACTACTGGGTATGCGCACATCAATTTAGCGTAATTTTTCTTACACTGTACAACTATAATTACCTTTTTGGCATTATTGTACGGGGTAGGTTTAGGGCTGGGGTAGGTGTAGACGTTAATAAAACGTCTGCCAAAGGCACCGCTGGGATTCGAACCCAGAATCTCCTGTTTACGAGAAAGGCGCTTTAACCAACTAAGCCACGGCACCAAAAGACACGCACAGCTTCCGGGAGGGCGGCTCAGAGGATCGAGCCATCCAGCAGTGAAGCCAATGGTCCGCGGGCCTGTACCTGGACAGCTTAAAGCAGCTTATTTACAACTTTCTGTTGCCGGAGTGCAACATTGTGCAGTATAAGGCTTAACAAAAAGCCAAACACCACAACTCTGGTGGGACTCGAACCCACAACCTTTGAATGATCTCATCGGGCAATCTAGAAGTCCAATGTGCTATCCATTTTTTTTTTTTTCTGATATTGTAGGTTTAGAAATGGTATTAATTCCAGATGTGGTAACGCTACAAGACCACATTAAAACAGTTTTGCTGAAATTAAATTTTAAGTCTGTCGAGATGCTGGGGATTTAACCCAGGACCTCATACATGCGAAGCATGCCCTTTTTTTTTTTTTTTATTACACAAATTTCATACATTCACATCCTTACATTTGAAGTATATTCACACAAAAAAAAGTTAGAACATTTCAGGCAAAATTACATTAAAACCAGACCATGTTTTTACAATGTATGGGTTATTTTCTACAATATATTTGTTAAATACATCCATTTGTCCATTCATATTAAAATAATCATATATGTCCTCTATCACTGCAGTCTTTTGATCAGTTCTGCTTGTTTTCTTGTTGTTTTCTCCAACTCATAAAAGAATTTCGTACTTCTTTCTCCCTCCACTGTATTTTTCACCCTGCTTCTTATTTTAGCTCCCCTGCACTTTTCCTCCTCTATTTTCCTAAATTCTTCTTCTAAAAACACTATTCTCGTCACATCCATCTTTCCTTCGGACACCTTTTTTATTTCTTCTTCCCATTCCTTATTTAAAAATCTTTCTTTACTTTTCTTTGCCTTTTGCATTCTTTTTGAATATTCAATGTATATTTTTCTAATAGCGTTTTTCAAGTTATCCCACCATACGCTTTTTGCTTCATCATATAGAATATTGTTTATACTATTTATTATAACATTTTCTATTTCCATTTTATAAGACTCGTTTTTTAAAAGTTCTGCATTGAAAACCCATACCCCTGGACCTCTCTCAACTCCACTAAAATCAATGATTACATTTAAAAAATCATGATCACTTTCACTGAACTTTTTATAAAATACTTTTGAGATGAACAGTTCTAACTGTCTGTTACATAAAACCAAATCAAGTCTACTTTGCTTTAAGACTGTGTTCACAATTTGCCTTGTGGAATATTCTCTTTTTACTCTATTTCTTTCCCTCCATATGTCTAACAATTTGTGTTTTTCCATCATTTTCTTTAATTCAGTTCTCCCCACGTCTGCTCTATATACCATGTAATCCTCCACATCAATTCTTTCCAAAATAGTATTAAAATCCCCAATTATAATCACATTTGTATAACCATCCATTAAAACACGTAATTCTTTAAAAAAGGTTACTCTTTCTAAACGTTAATTTGGTGCATGAATAGTACATATTGTTAATTCTTCTTCTTTGATTTTGACTTTAATTACCAATAATCTTCCTATATGATCTGTGAACATTTCTGTTGCTTTTTCTGTCGCTCCCCTTCTAATTAAAATTGCTACTCCTTTTTTCCTGTTTGGGTCATTATTGTAAAAAATTCCTCCATTCCATATTTTCTTAAAACCATTAACAATGTCTTCATTCCACCCAGTCTCGTATAACCATCCATTAAAACACTTAATTCTTTAAAAAAGGTTACTCTTTCTAAACGTTAATTTGGTGCATGAATAGTACATATTGTTAATTCTTCTTCTTTGATTTTGACTTTAATTACCAATAATCTTCCTATATGATCTGTGAACATTTCTGTTGCTTTTTCTGTCGCTCCCCTTCTAATTAAAATTGCTACTCCTTTTTTCCTATTTGGGTCATTATTGTAAAAAATTTCTCCATCCCATATTTTCTTAAAGCCATTAACAATATCTTCATTCCATCCAGTCTCTTGTATACATATTATATCACTCTTCTTTGTTAAATAAATTACATTTTCAAATTTAGTCCTAGTTGACAATCCTCTTACATTGATTGACACTAGATTCAGTTGACTCATAAACAAAAGAAAAAAGATATAAATACAAAACAAAACCCACATCACTTTTGTTCAGTCTCTCTCAGATCAACATCTTTTAAAGCAATCATCTCAGCTTTCTTCCTTTATCTGTCTTTAGATTCTCTTCTTATTCTTTGTCTTTCCAAGACCTTTTCAGTGTTTATTTGTCCTGTTTTTTTAACTTTAGTCCCCCTGCTCAAAAACTTTTCTTTCCACAACTCTTTTTTTCTTTTCTCCCCAGTGTCGCTTACCTCTTCCGGGGTTGTACTGTCCTTTGTTCCATCATTATCTTCTTTATTTTCCATCACATCCTGCTCCACACTGTCCACAGATAGTTGTAGTCCAGTCATCACCTCTTCTTCTCCATCCTGCTCATTCTCACTTGCTTCCTCTTCTTCTTCTTCTCCTTCACTGCTGCTCAGTATATCCTTTGTTAATCCACCTGTTTGTTGTGATGCATTTTCTTCATAAGCCTCCTCCAAATACTCCACTTCATTATGCGTCTCCATCTCCATTTCCTCATGTTCCTCTTCATCTGTTTCACATATGCATCTTAGCAATGCCTTTCTGCAGCCTTGGCACCGCGGGGCTGTACAGTCCCGCGCATAATGTCCCTGCTCCAGCCATTCTCTGCACGTTAGTTGAGGGCAGTCTTTCTTTTCATGTTCAGCACTTGAACATATTCTACATATTTTTACTTGCTGATCATGAATGACTCCGAAAAATTGTGTTCCTTCCTCTGTTTCAAAACTGGTGTTATATGGAAGTGACACCACGTCCTTAGGGAATTTGACTCTTATAAATCTTGTTCCATCTGCCACCGTTGTCCCCGGGTAATACCTCCTTCTCAACGGCAGTATCGGTGTAACTCCCCAGCTTTGCAGTTTTTGTAGTACATCCTTGTCATTGATATAATTAGGCAAACGTAAAAAAGAAACCACCCTCTCCGTTGTGCAAAGTTTGCTCACTTTACACATTTGTCCATTTAATAGTAGTCCATTCAATAAATTGTCACAGTCCATTTCATTCTCCATTGTAAGTTCATACTCAAAGTCATTTTTTTTTCTTAGTCCATATAGTTTACCTTTTCCAGTGCTGTCCTCAATAGCTTTGATTATCATCATAACAGTTAGCTTTTCCGGATTTTCCACAGTCTTTGTCAATGTTGTTTCTTTCTTGTATTCTCTTTGATATCTCATTTTGTCTTTTAATCTATTTATCATTTCTTTTCTCCGACTTTCCTCTTGTCTCTTTTCACCATTTGTATCAGCCTTTTCTTTACCTTGTGTAGTTGGTTGCTGTTCAGTCTGTCCTTTCTCCATTTCAGCTCCATTTCTCTTCCTTCTCGATACCACAGTTGCCCATGTTTTATTGTCATCCTTTCCATTGTCTTTCATAATGCTTATTTTCAAAGTAGTGTCTCCTTCAAAATCATTGTTCTTTTCCTCAAAATCCTTGTCCAGATCTGGTCCATTAGCATCTTAGCAATGCCTTTCTGCAGCCTTGGCACCGCGGGGCTATACAGTCCCGCGCATAATGCCCCTGCTCCAGGCATTCTCTGCACGTTAGTTGAGGGCAGTCTTTCTTTTCATGTTCAGCACTTGAACATATTCTACATATTTTTACTTGCTGATCATGAATGACTCCGAAAAATTGTGTTCCTTCCTCTGTTTCAAAACTGGTGTTATATGGAAGTGACACCACGTCCTTAGGGAATTTGACTCTTATAAATCTTGTTCCATCTGCCACCGTTGTCCCCGGGTAATACCTCCTTCTCAACGGCAGTATCGGTGTAACTCCCCAGCTTTGCAGTTTTTGTAGTACATCCTTGTCACTGATATAATTAGGCAAACATAAAAAAGAAACCACCCTCTCCGTTGCGCAAAGTTTACTCACTTTACACATTTGTCCATTTAATAGTAGTCCATTCAATAAATTGTCACAGTCCATTTCATTCTCCATTGTAAGTTCATACTCAAAGTCATTTTTTTTTCTTAGTCCATATAGTTTACCTTTTCCAGTGCTGTCCTCAATAGCTTTGATTATCATCATAACAGTTAGCTTTTCCGGATTTTCCACAGTCTTTGTCAATGTTGTTTCTTTCTTGTATTCTCTTTGATATCTCATTTTGTCTTTTAATCTTTTTATAATTTCTCCGACTTTCCTCTTGTCTCTTTTCACCGTTTGTATCAGCCTTTTCTTTACCTTGTGTAGTTGGTTGCTGTTCAGTCCGTCCTTTCTCCATTTCAGCTCCATTTCTCTTCCTTCTCGATACCACAGTTGCCCATGTTTCATTGTCATCCTTTCCATTGTCTTTCATAATGCTTATTTTCAAAGTAGTGTCTCCTTCAAAATCATTGTTCTTTTCCTCAAAATCCTTGTCCAGATCTGGTCCATTAGCCATTGTTTCCATCCTTGTTAATTAGTTTGGCAACCAAAAAACAAAAACAAAAGTAGCTCAACCCCAAACAGTTTTAAAACTGCCTGGGGTTAAACAAACCTAATCAAAAGTAAAATACTGCAACTTTTATAACTTGAAATTAAACAAACAAAAACAAAACAAATAAAAAAAAAAAAATCAAAAACAAAATGGGGGAGAGCCTTCCTCTCCAGCTACAGTTCAGCACTTCCTTTCTGGCTCTCTGGCACCCTCCAGACTCTGCCTACAAAGCATGCGCTCTACCAATGAAACAGCCTACTAGCCTTGCGCTCGTCTGCAATCCCTTTGCATTTCGTTCTCGGAAAGAAAAGCTGGGCTCCCCTAGGAGGGGCCCGTTTTCTCCCAAAAGGCACCGCTGGGATTTGAACCCAGGATTTCCTGTTTACTAGACAGGCACTTTAACCAACTAAGCCACGGCACCAGCTACAAGTACTAAATCTGGGAGGGCGAGTCAGAGGATCAAAGCATCCAGAGAAGAGGCCAGAGACTCGCGGGCAAGGCACTGCACAGCTTAAGAGTGTTTGTTGGTTAAGGCTAGCAGGGATACAGCAAAAACTACTGGGTATGCGCACATCAATTTAGCGTAATTTTTCTTACACTGTACAACTATAATTACTGTTTTGGCATTATTGTACGGGGTAGGTTTAGGGCTGGGGTAGGTGTAGACGTTAATAAAACACAACTGAATAGGTAGAAAAAGCAATTTATTGTTAGCTTGCGGTTTTTGCTGTATCCCTTCTAGCCACAACCATGTTTATTGGCCGATGAGGAGGGGCAGTTTGCTAACGAAACTGTCTGCTGCCTTTGCACACCTCGCTACCCCTGTTCGGAGTCCGATCTCAGAAAAGCATGCTCTTGGCTCATGTGAGCACTGCCAAAGGCACCGCTGGGATTCGAACCCAGGATCTCCTGTTTACGAGACAGGCGCTTTAACCAACTAAGCCACAGCACCAAAAGACAC
>NW_015542489.1:20736-26518 GCF_001515605.1 Sinocyclocheilus anshuiensis
GAGCCTGGAAGAGGCACATGAAAATTCCTCCTCTGGGTTTGTGCCTGACCAATGCTGAGAGGTCACACGCTCTGTGGGCAGGAAGGACAGGCCCTCGGGCCTCTGCACAATTGAAGTGTGACTCGAAAAGCAGAGACACCGTCAGTGCCACCTATCTAAGAAATAGCCCAGAGAGAAAATCCACCAGTGGAGAGGCACCGCTGGGATTCGAACCCAGGATCTCCTGTTTACAAGACAGGTGCTTTGACCAGCTAAGCCACAGCACCCAGCTTCACTGGTGCCTTAGCCCAGGCCATCATTCTTTGGCAGAAGCAGAGGGGTGGTTTGCAAATGAAACGGCCTACTGGCCTTGCGCTCGTCTACAACCACTTTGCATTCCGTTCTCGGAAAGAAAAGCTGGGCTCCCCTAGGAGGGGCCCGTTTTCTCCCAAAAGGCACCGCTGGGATTTGAACCCAGAATTTCCTGTTTACTAGACAGGCGCTTTAACCAATTAAGCCACAGCACCAGCTACAAGTACTAAATCTGGGAGGGCGAGTCAGAGGATCAAAGCATCCAGAGAAGAGGCCAGAGACTCGCGGGCAAGGCACTGTACAGCTTAAGAGTGTTTGTTGGTTAAGGCTAGCAGGGATACCACAAAGACTGCTGGGTATGCGCACATCAATTTAGCGTAATTTTTCTTACACTGTACAACTATAATTACTGTTTTGGCATTATTGTACGGGGTAGGTTTAGGGCTGGGGTAGGTGTAGACGTTAATAAAACACAACTGAATAGGTAGAAAAAGCAATTTATTGTTAGCTTGCGGTTTTTGCTGTATCCCTTCTAGCCACAACCATGTTTTTTGGCAGATGAGGAGGGGCAGTTTGCTAACGGAACTGTCTGCTGCCTTTGCACACCTCGCTACCTCTGTTTGGAGTCCGATCTCAGAAAAGCATGCTCTTGACTCATGCGAGCACTGCGAAAGGCACCGCTGGTATTCGAAACCAGAATCTCCTTTTTACGAGACAGGCGCCTTAACCAACTAAGCCACGGCACCAAAAGATACGCACAGCTTCCGGGAGGGCGGCTCAGAGGATCGAGCCATCCAGCGGTGAAGCTAATGGTCCGCGGGCCTGTACCTGGACAGCTTAAAGCAGCTTATTTACAACTTTCCTTTGCCGGAGTGCAACAGTGTGCAGTATAAGGCTTAACAAAAAGCCAAACTCCACGACTCTGGTGGGACTCGAACCCACAATCTTTAAATGGCCTCATCTGGCAGTCTAGAAGTCCAACACGCTATCCATTGCGCCACAGAGCCTGCCAAAGAGCCTGGAAGAGGCACATGAAAATTCCTCGAACCCACAACCTTTGAATGGCCTCATCGGGTCTATAGACAAAATCCACCAGTTGAAAGGCACCACTCGGATTCGAACCCAGGATCCGTTGAAGATGAGGTGGGGCAGTTTGCTAACGGAACCGCCTGCTGCCTTTGCACTCCTCGCTACCAATGTTCGGAGTCCAATCTCAGAAAAGCATGGTCTTGACGGATGCGAGCACTGCCATAGGGACTGCTGGGATTCGAATCCAGGATCTCCTGTTTACGAGACAGGCGCTTTAACCAACTAAGCCATGGCACCAAACGACACGCACACCCACCGGGAGGGCGGCACAGAGGATCGAGCCATCCAGCTGCTACTGGTTTCTCCTGTATCCCTTCTAGCCACAATCGTGTTTTTTGTCAGATGAGGTGGGGCATTTTGCTAACGGAACCGCCTGCTGCCTTTGCACTCCTCACTACCAATGTTCGGAGTCCAATCTCAGAAAAGCATGGTCTTGACGGATGCGAGCACTGCCAAAGGCACCGTTGGGATTCTAACCCAGGATCTCCTGTTTACGAGACAGGCGCTTTAACCAAGTAAGCCACGGCACCAAAAGACACACACAGCCTCCGGGAGGGCGGCTCAGAGGATCGAGCCATCCAGCGGTGAGAGCAATGGTCCGCGGGCTTGGCCCTGGACAGCTTAAAATAGCTTATTTACAACTTTCTGTTGCCTGAGTGCAATAGTGTGCAGTATATGGCTTAACAAAAAGCCAAATGCCACGACTCTGGTGGGACTCTGCACACTTGAAGTGTGGCTCGAAAAGCAGAGGCACCATCATGGACACCTGTCGAAGAAATAGCCCATAGAGAAAATCCACCAGTTAAAAGGCACAGCTGGGATTCAAACCCAGGATCTCCGGTTTACAAGCCAGAGCGCCCAGCTGCCCAGTAGCATTAGCCCAGGCCATCATTCTTCGGCTGAAGCTGAGGGGTGGTTTGCAAATGAAACACTCTACTGGCCTTGCGCTATTCTGCAACCCCTTTGCATTCCGTTCTCGGAAAGAAAAGCTGGGCTCCCCTAGGAGGAGCCCATGCTCTCCCAAAATGCTAGTGGGGTAGCTGCAGCTTGGAGCAATGGGCGTGGCAAAAGGTGGGGGCGTGCCGAAAGGTAGGGGGCATGCCAAAAAGTTTCTCATTGGTGAAACGAAAGGTAGGGTGTGTTCCAAAAGGTTTCTTGAAAGCTGGCTGTTCCGCGTAAAGGCGAGCCATACTCTTAATCGCTATAGGCCTACAGATTAAAAGGAAGCAATAAATTCAACATAATCCTATAAAACCAAATTTAATTATTCCAAGGTAAAAACAGCGTTAATGATATTAAGAGTATTATTTTAAATTACTTTCGAAAGTACCTTCGGAACTTCTGCATGGCGCGGGTTACTGACGTCATCACCACCGCAATTTTAGGTCTTAGTTTATCAATAATCAAAAACAAATTACAATTATTTTTGAGGATACAAGCGTCTCTTAACACGGTTAGTCACACTAGCTGTTCTTAAGTTAAAGTCAAAAGTTGTATTTGTTTGTTAACATAGCACTGTGAAGTGAACTAACAAGAACAAACAACGAACAGCTGTATTTTTATTAACTAATAACTAATAAAAGCTTAATAAATACTGTAACAAATGTATTGCTCATAGTTAATGTTAGTTAATACATCAATGTCAACAAATGAAACCTTATTGTAAAGTGTTACCCTAAAAACAATGTTTCCTGTCTCCTTTTCCACCTTACTTTTAACATAGATGTGATTTTTTGAAACGTGAATGTGCGAGACTTCCGGTTTCTTCCGCTTATTTTTAGCGGTACAAAACAACTCGTTATGCTGCTTGATATTGCAAAACTGCTATTTCTTACCATATTATTTTAATTAATTAATTATAAATACACTGGTTTGTAGCGCAAATAGTTTTGCCGTTTACTATATTTGTTATTCTTAGTTATTTAAGGATAATAAATCGGAAGTCTCGCACATCCACAGAAAATTGCTTACTTCTGCTATCAAAATAAGGTGGATATTGCAGTTTTTAAACCTGCATTAAGTCTACTGTGTAATACATGATTTGGTGATAATGAAACTGATGTAACTGACTAAAAGGCCATTTAATGATGGTTTCTCTAGTCTTGCATGCACACTGCATTGCTAACGTCTATTTTAGACTAGATTTCAGACTGTTCAGGTAAACTTTATTGCTCAGGAAGATGAAGACGAATGAGTCTACATGCTGGAAAATTAATTGTTTCATTTCAGTCACATTTTATTGTATTAAAATGACAAAGATACAAAATTTAAGCATTTGTCCATGTGTACATTTGTATCTTGTTCATCTGTGAAATCTGTACAATACATATAAGCTTTGTATCATTTTCATAACAAAACTTTAGATGTTGCATAAAAACAGAACAGACAAAGATATTTGAACAGCATGTCTCTAAAATGAAACAAAAAATGCTTGAAAATCTGGCACATTCCCTAAACCCTTAAAAAAATTAATAAAATAACTGTATGTCTCACATTTGCCCTGGGAGACAACTATATTTGTACTCTATTTATCTTTATGCGAGTTACAAAATAAAACACATGAACTATGCTGCTATTTACCCTGATCTGCCCTGTACACGCGGTGTGTAGCGGCCGGCTGATATTAGTCCATTAAAATACAGTTTGAGGTTAAGACTGAGATGTAGCAATATTGCAAAACAAAACTAAAACAGTTTTCTTTCAACTCTATTTCTAGTTCAGAATCATAAGACCTGCGTCAAATTGAAAACAGTAAATAAACAAAGAAATTACGTCGATTTTTTGCTGGTGATTATTGAAGAGCAGCCTCATGAAATCAGATACTTTCATTTTATGAGACGAAAAGGAGTCGAGACCACAGAAAACCATTCAAATCTGACATGATAAAACAATAAATCCTCTGAATTACAAAGACAAAACAGAAATCACTAAAATAACACAAAAATGTAAATATACCCGAATCTTCAGAATACCGTTTATGCTGTTAAATCATCAACTACTGTATGGCACACCCATGCAAAATTACACAGACAATTTTTGTTTTTCTAATATCCGTTTTTGGGCTTCTCTCTTTTTTTTTAAATATAAAATCGTAAAAGCTACTGAAACACAAGACGATTTTTCATATCAAAGATACAGCCAAATCAAAACAGTCAAGATATCTAAAGCAATAAATTCAACATAATCCTATAAAACCAAATTTAATTATTCCAAGGTAAAAACAGCGTTAATGATATTAAGAGTATTATTTTAAATTACTTTCGAAAGTACCTTCGGAACTTCTGCATGGCGCGGGTTACTGTCGTCATCACCACCGCAATTTTAGGTCTTAGTTTGTCAATAATCAAAAACAAATTACAATAATTTTTTTGAGGATACAAACGTCTCTTAACACGGTTAGTCGCACTAGCTGTTCTTAAGTTAAAGTAAGTCAAAAGTTGTATTTGTTAACATTAGTTAAAGCACTGTGAAGTGAACTAACAAGAACAAACAACGAACAGCTGTATTTTTATTAACTAATACTAACAAAGCTTAATACTGTAACAAATGTATTGCTAATAATTAATGTTAGTTAATACATCAATGTGAACAAATGAAACCTTATTGTAAAATGTTACCCTAAAAAACAAGGTTTTGCCTGATAGAGAAAAATATATAGTTGACAAAACCACTAAATTATAAAATTAAAAAATTAGTCAGAATTTAATTAAATTAGCAGAGTTCATGCTAGTAGCAGTCCATAGAACAGAAGCAAGCAAACTCTTTGTCTGAATAGAATGCTGTGAAGACCCCCTCCTTTCCATGGCCACAGTATCCAGTAGTGTTTTTGTAGATGCATCTACAGCCATCACACACTGGTGAGCTCAAACTCCACTCTGTATGTCTTCCTCACATCTGGACTCACAGACTTCTAGTCAACGATACCTACATAAGAAAAAAAAAAATTTCAATTCAATTCAAGTTTATTTGTATAGCGCTTTTCATGATACAAATGTTGCAAAGCAACTTTACAGCAAATTAAGTTTCTACAATATTTAGTGGTAGCTTATCAGAGGTGACTGTCAGTTAATGTACATATGGCAAAAATGTACGGAAAAATCAATTAAATCTGGATCCAGACTGAAACTTGTGTAAATCCTAGTTTCCACGGGATGTCAATCCCGTGGCAGAAACAGAGAAACAGAGAAAACAGAGAAACAGAGAAACAAATAGAGACATAACTAGCGTAGCTGCCAAGTTCCAAGCAAGCAAAATTTTTTTGTTTAACCCAAGCTAAAGAATAATAATGTGCATTTGATCAGATATAACTGCAGTACAAGATTATGAGATGCATTATTTGAATGCTTGGCCAAAGAGATGTGTCTTTAATCTAGATTTAAACAGAGAGAGTGTGTCTGAACCC
>NW_015542489.1:26668-28273 GCF_001515605.1 Sinocyclocheilus anshuiensis
CTAGAGGTCATGAATGCATGAACTAGCTTTTCTGCATCAGAAACAGGTAACATGTTTCGTAGCTTGGCAATGTTTCTAAGATGGAAGAATGCTGTTTTTGTAACATGGGAAATATGATTTTCAAAAGACAAGTTGCTATCTAATTTAACACCCAGATTTTTGACTGTAGAGGAAGTAACAGTATATCCGTCTAGTTGCAAATTGCAATCCAAGAGATTCTGTGTACAGTCTTTTGGTCCAATAAGTAATATCTCTGTCTTATCCTAATTTAAAAAGATAAAATCTCTGAATTAATGCAATAAGCTTTCTAAATATTTTAAAAAACCTTGTTCAGTTAATAAAAGTACTAAATATACTGTTAGGGAAGGAGACTCACACAGAGGGTTAGAAAAATACAATAATGTTTATTCTCAGCAAGGGGTGCGGATGGATGGGGCAGGTGAGTATGTGAACTTAGGGTAACGGTCCTTAAGGTAGATGAGACAGACTGCACACACCTCAGTTGATGAGTACACGGGGAATCCACGGAGCAGATGACGGGAACGGACTAGAGAATGGAACACAGGAGAACACACTGGAGGAAACACGGGAGGGAACACAGGAGAACACACTGGAGGAAACACAGGAGGTAAGTATCACAGGCAGGTAAAGTCTCTCAATGTATTGTGTAAGGATATCAGAGAAAGAGAGTCCACTTCTATGAAACGAGATCGGACACTGGAGTGAAGTGAGGTGTGTGCTTTTGTATGGGAGCTGAGGGTGATTGAGATCCGTGACAGGTGCGTGTGATCAGTACTCAGGTGAAGGTGATCGCTGTGATTGGGAGGTGGTTGAGCCTGGCCGATCTGTGACATATACATACTGTCCAGCCAGGCAAAGTGAGCTTTTCTTCAAAAACTGATGCCATAAAACTTTCTGCACACTAGTGACAGAGTGAGAAAGGCTCCATCTCCTTCTATATAGACAACATCTAGAAGAATATGTCTGAGCAGCTCAGACATGGTCTGATGGTAGCTGAATAAAAAAAATTATATTCAAAACTATTTAAAATATGAAATTACAACAAAAATACACACAGAAAAATCAAGGTACAGGAATGTACCTAAAAGAGTACAAATGCTTTGTCGCTCCAGCTGTACCCTAGCTGTACCTCTGAACATTGGTACATTTTTGTACCTCTAAAAGAACATTTATTCACCCCTAGTGACAGAAATGTACCTTATGTCCTAGTATGATTTAAATTTAAATCCTGATATACAAAACACAGAGGCAGTGCACGTTTCACAATTTTTTAATCATGACAAAATTCTGAGTATAAAAGTGCAGAACATTTTCAATTCAGCTTTTATAACTCATATACTGGTTATTCTGTACCCAACATTGACAAAATTCATTTAACATATAGAATGTTTCAATTCCTTCCGAATTTAAAGACAAAACTGCAAGCATCATGCACAGTAAACAGTTCATTAATCAATTTTAAGTGCTAAACACATTAGGCAGTGCATGCTTAACAAGCGTTTATAAAAATAGCATTAAATACAGAACATTAGCAACTCGACTTTAACTCATATACAAGATATTCTGTATAAAACCTCAAAATAA
>NW_015542489.1:28598-35771 GCF_001515605.1 Sinocyclocheilus anshuiensis
TATTGGAACTTCGAACTGCGTCCTCTATGTTTCCCCATAGCGACCCCTAGAGAACGCAGTGTCTCGTTCCCTACTCAGGGAACCATGGTTACATAAGTAACCTGAGACGTTTTAAATACAAACTCTCAAGCATTTTAACACATCCTATCCTTGTGCTTCTGCAGACTATTTTAACTTTTGTTTCCTCAAAATATCTTCTGTGTTCAATTAAAGAAGGTTTGGAACACCATGAGGGTCAGTAAATGACCATTTTTGGATGAACTATGACTTTAATGAAAGGTGTAAAGGGGGCGACAATTCTTTCTATTAATACTTATATATAATATTCAATTATATTATAATATAATTGTATTGCTGACTCTTCACTGAGACAGTCATTTTTGTTACCAAAAGGCCCAAAAATGAAGTGCATATATGCTTCCTGTAGATGTTTTCTAAAATAATGGAATCACAAAAAAGTTGATTGGCACTCATCTATACCGCAGGTTATACTACAATTTGGTTCATGTGCATGTAACATGTTGGATTAACTTCAAAAGAGTGAATGTCCTTCTAGTGCACTTTGGGCAATGGTACACTTGAGGCATGAGGATCTAATACAAAAGGCTAATCATCAGGAGTAAAGTTACTGGCAGCGGCTTGTCTCCCTCTTCCACAATGTTGACAATGTGCCTCTGAAGGAAAGTCAGTGTCTTTTTCAGGTGTGGTGGATATGCAATGTTGAAAGCAAAATACATACAGAAGGCTGTTATGAAGGCTTCATCCAGGCTGGTGCCCTGGCACATGTCAATTCTATCTACTTTCACCACACTGAGCCCTCCTCCTATGATTCCAGTCAGTATCCATCAGCTGTATGGTTGGAAAAGCTTTTCAAATTCATCAAATTTTGTTACAGCCTCTTTGGCTCAGACAGTATAGCTACATACAGTGAAGAACTGCAAAAACAATTAGAAGGCTAATGTATAAGGTTCACAATATATGATGCATTTCATGTTCTTGTATAGACTGATAAATCTTACATTGTTTTCTAAAGCTATTGTTTTAAGATTTTAAACAGATGGGCTAAAAGGGTACAGAAGATGTACATTTTTTTTTTTACTATACTCACTCCAGCAGGTGTCCTTAAGTATGGGTATTTTTTGAGTACATCCTCCACAGACATTCCTTCCATGCTTTCGGATGTCGTCTCCAGGAGAATGTTCGTGCCATGTGGTCTTGGACAGTCGAGATGTCTGGATGTGTTTTCTTATACTCACTTTGTAGCACATTCACATGGGCCTTAACAGACATTGAATCCTCCCCAACACAAGTTTCCTTCATCAGAACAACAGAAACAGATAATGCTTAGACCATGACAGATAATGACAGCTAAGACAAATATGTGAAACATCTAAACACTTATTGAACAAGAAGGTGCTTTAGATAAAAAAATAAAAAAAAAAACACATTGAACTGCATAAACATTAAGATGATGGTCAGGCAGTGAAAAAGTGGAGGATATACAAAAAAATATTTAAATGTCTGTAGTATCTGCCTTACATTGTCCTGCACTAAGTGAAAATGTAAAATTGATTAACAGTGCAAAAATAAATTATGCATATGGCAGTGGGCTTACATATGCTACACTAGCTGGCTTTTGACACAAACCTGCAAGTGGTGCACGTTCTTTAAATTTCCGGTTTAGGGACATGGGACATGTGTTTGTCATTTTCCAGCAAGTAAAGATTACAAGATATTGTTACTACAATATCTTGTGTGATTTGTGATTATATTGTTACTACAATATCTTGTGTGATTATGTTGATGGAGATAAATCAATAGATTAAAAACAATGCAATTTACATAGTAATTTCCTTCCATGTCACTCAGGAAAAGGTCCTTCACAATCAGTGTGTTGTCAACTTGATTATACTCTGCATTAGTTGGATACCTAGCAGAAAGGTAGAAACAAACTCTAAATTAGTTTTTTTTATTTTTTTGATTTATCTTCATAGATCGTGAATTGATCTTAGTACAGTTGTAATAGCAGAGGTGGTAATAATTATAATAATTATAGAATGTATTCTGTACTGTATTGCACAAAAAGGACACCGATACAATCTACCAACTCTGAAGGCTTCGCTTTCGATGCATATGCGGTCATCGTTTTGTCTCACTGTAACATGTATCTGTCAACAACAATAAACTAATTACTAAAGCTGCAAGATATAACGCAAAGGAAATAAATGATGATCGTATTGTAACAAGCTACCGTAATATACATATTTGTGGTATATAAAGCATAGATAAACGTATGATGAATTATACCACGTCTTACCGCCGCCACTTTCTCTTGTCTAAAAGAAATTACGTAAACGTATGTTTACCGCTGATTGGCCAACACAGTAAAACTTATTTCAGCAATGAAAAACCTTTCAGCACGCCCATTGCTCCAAGCTGCAGCTACTCCTGCCTCTTTTGATCAAAACAAACTTTAACAACATCTGTGTGACTATACCAACAATGTCAAATGTCGTTCACAGTATTGACGTAATCAATAAAGAAAACCTAACTCAGTTATTTGGGTCACAATATGATGATTATTTCAAATCACAATAAACGCCACGTGATCAACCTTATTCGGCACACAGACAACAAGAACCCACTACATAAAAAAAAAAAAAATAAAATCAAAATAAAAAATTGAAAAAGCTTTTCAAATTCATCAAATTTTGTTACAGCCTCTTTGGCTCAGACAGTATAGCTACATACAGTGCAGAACTGCAAAAACAATTAGAAGGCTAATGTATAAGGTTCACAATATACGATGCATTTCATGTTTATATAGACTGATAAATCTTACATTGTTTTCTAAAGCTATTGTTTTAAGATTTTAAACAGATGGGCTAAAAGGGTACAGAAGATGTACATTTTTTTTTTTACTATACTCACTCCAGCAGGTGTCCTTAAGTATGGGTATTTTTTGAGTACATCCTCCACAGACATTCCTTCCATGCTTTCGGATGTCGTCTCCAGGAGAATGTTCGTGCCATGTGGTCTTGGACAGTCGAGATGTCTGGATGTGTTTTCCGATACTCACTTTGTAGCACATTCACATGGGCCTCAACAGACATTGAATCCTCCCCAACACAAGTTTCCTTCATCAGAACAACAGAAACAGATAATGCTTAGACCATGACAGATAATAACAGCTAAGACAGATATGTGAAATATCTAAACACTTATTGAACAATAAGGTGCTTTAGATCAAAAAACAACAACAACACATTGAACTGCACAAACATTAAGATGATGCTCAGGCAGTGAAAAAGTGGAGTATATACAAAAAAATATTTAAATGTCTGTAGTATCTGCCTTACATTGTCCTGCACTAAGTGAAAATGTAAAATTGATTAACAGTGCAAAAATAAATTATGCATATGGCAGTGGGCTTACATATGCTACACTAGCTGACTTTTGACACAAACCTGCAAGTGGTGCACGTTCTGCTTTAAATTTCCAGTTTAGGGACATGTGTCAGGTGTGCTAAAGACACAAATTTGACTGTTTGTCATTTTCCAGCAAGTAAATATTACAATACATTGTTACTACAATATCTTGTGTGATTATGTTGATAGAGATAAATCAATGGATTAAAAACAATGCAACTTACATAGTCATTTCCTTCCATATCTATCAGGAAAGGGTACTTCACAATCAGTGTGTTGGCAACTTGATTATACTCTGCATTAGTTGGATACCTAGCAGAAAGGTAGAAACAAACTAAATTAGTTTTTTGATTTTGTCTAATCATCTTCATAGATTGTAAATTGATCTTAGTACAGTTGTAATAGCAGAGGTGGTAATAATTATTATACTTACAGCTAGAATTAAGAGTAGTTAAGATTAATAACTTGTTTATTTTGACATTTCTCATTTAACCCCAACATTAGAGTTATATTCCATCTAATATCTTTTTTGGTTTTCCTTAAATCACAGACTAACTCTTGTAAAACTCCAAAAAATATACCCAATCTTTCACAAAATAAAAACAGGTGCAAAAGACCTTCATCTTCTATTTTACAAACTTTACATATTGCATCTTGCTCTATTCCAATCTTACACAACCTCATTTCAGTAAACATCACATTTTGTCTTATGAAATAATCCAAACATTCAAGATCTGTGTCTAAAATCGTCCATCTCATATTCTTCCAAATGTATCTTTCCTCAACTTCATTGAAGTGTCTTAACCAGAATTGGTTTGCAATAGGTTTTTTAAAAACATTTTACAAAAAAATTATAAAACATTTTAACAGTACATAAGTTAAAAACCATCAATTTTTCTCCTCTTTTCAAAAACACGTCCATTCTGCTTTCAGTTTTCTCCTCACTCTGAATCTCCTTAATCCATTCTTTAGATATTGCCTTCTTTATTAGGGCCCAAGCCACTAAGGCGCAGGGGCCTATTGTTTTTCTAAGGATTATTATTATTATTATTTTTCTTTTTCTTTCGACTATCCGGGGCTTTTTGGGGGCCTTAACGTGCTCCAAAACTCTTGAAAATTGGCACACACATTGGAATCTGCGGTCATTAGGATGCCGCAGAGGCTGGGACCCGGGCGTGGAACAGGGGCTCTACGGCGCCCCCTGGAACACAGTCAGAAAACTTGATATATAGCTCACACATGCTTGCACATATTCATATGAAACTTGGTACACGTATAGATCTCATTGAGCCAAACAACTTTTGTGCTGCATGTCATAGGCTCGGCCCAACAGGAAGTTGGCTATTCAGGGCTATTTAAAAAGGGCATGCTCTGGAATTTGATATACTCCTCTGAGAATTTCCCACCGATTGTCACCAAACTCGGTGAACATGATCTCAAGACATTGGGGATGCTAAATTGCAAAGGGATTTTTTGGATTAATACTTTCATTGCTGTATCCCTTAACCTGCAGGAGGGTTACTGTAAATGCATGTGCCCGCTGTGCACCGTTCTCCTGATGCCACCGGGGTGGCGTTTGCACTGATGGCTTGGGCCCGCCATTGCTGCTTGCAGCTATATTTCTTCACATTGTTTTTTTAGAATGTTTACATTATATTCTTCCTTTGCTTCCTCCATAGCATCAATCATCACTTGTATAGGTAAAAAACCTTCTTTGTACTCATATAACACATCTCTTACTTTTAAAAACCCCACTTCAATCCACTTCTTAAAATAAATCTATTTTCCTTGTGAAACAATATTCTTATTTAAAAACAAAGGTTGGTTTAAAATAATTTCTCTTCCATGTGGTTTAAACTCAATTTCTGATAGTAAAGAAATCAAAGCACTTAAAACTTCCTTATAAAGTCTGGTATTCTCTGCAGCATCCAATCCTTTAATTTCATCCATAAAATATTATTTCCTATCTTCAAATTTCCACATATGTTTAAATAATGTGTCATTGTTATTTTCCATTCACTTTTGTTTTCCTCATCCAAATACTTTTTGACTGTTTTGACTCTCATGCTTTTTTTTTTCTTTTGCTCAATATCTACTAGATATTTTTTGGATAAAGATTTGTATGTTTACATACATATTTATGAAACGCTGTTACAGAATTTTTCTTAGTGACATCCAATGGAATATTTTATTAAAAGATAACGCAGAGGACTGTTTGAGTAACACTCTGTCAAGTGTTCGCCCAACTACCGGAAACCTGTAACTTTATTATAATTATTTAAAAATACATATAAGCTTCATGTCTGACACTTTTGTAACTGACTAAAAACTAATATTTAAGCTAAACAAACATTTACAATCGTGAAAAATTAAGAGAATTAAGAGATGTTAAAAAACTGCTGGCCGCATGTTTTCTTAAAGAAGAACAGCCAGACATGACAACGTGCGGTTACAGTTGAACCTGTTTCCTGGAACAAAACTAAAAGGCGATTGCCTAAAACACAAAGACTGAATAAAACGGACTGAATCATCGCTTTCGCTTAAAACAACTGTGATTTATTAAAGTCGTGTTTAGAGACGCGTACAAAGAAAATAGTGTTTCCACACCATCTTCAACTTGTAATGTGTAACTTTATGTGCTCTATATGAAATAGATGTACATGTAACAGAGAAATAGTAAGATTGAGGCTATGTACTTGATATACTGATACATACTTCTGTTGTGCTAACATATTTCCTGTATAAAAGGCTATGTCTATAACCTTTTCAAAGGGGGATGTGGTATAATGTTATGGTACTTAATTGCGATCACATTACAACAAGGGGTGCCATAGTCCCTCTAGCAAATCTGCCAAAAGTGGACAAAACAGAAAAAATTTAGCATGCGGTAGATGCTTATGCTTATGACCGATGGGAAGTACACGCAGTCCTACGCTTTAATGTCAAGCGGAAATGTTGAAAGAAACAAGTACGACAAATAAATAAATTTGAACATCGTCATCAGCTATCTGAACAAGAGGTCTAGATGTAGTGGTGTAAGAAAAAAAGTAATTTAAAACAACTTTTACAAAAAATATATTTTTGCTCTCACAAAATTCGTTTATATTTTGTGGCTGTAGCCTTTTCAAGAGCGTGGCACTTTTAACAACCTCAAACTTTACTGAATGTGTAGCTTTGAGCTCAATGGTGAGATATGTTCCAGTTGTAATAGTTGTATGTGTAAATCAGCAAGCCTTACTTTTCGTGTTGACGGTTCATCGTATTTATATGGAGATGGATAATTGTTCAAAAAGTAATACCAATTTAGTCAAACACTCTCAAATAGACAGTAATTTTCTGAATTTTCTGAATTTATTTCTATAAACATTGAATGCTGACAGATCTCAAAAAGGAGGCCTCACATAACAGCGTGTACACCGTCATCCGTAATCCTGATCATCTGACTTAGTAAAATGTCAGTCACAGTAGATCAAGAGAGGTTTTTCTGTATTCTGTATGCGATATGGTTTTCTTATATGATGTAAACACTTTCTGAGGTGTCCTGAATTTACAACTGTGCCCCTCATATTATCTTTGGGGTCTGTAGGGGAAAAGTATGGACGATAAGATTCATTCTATATCAATTCTATATGCAAGTCAAAAATAATAACCTAAGAAAATTGTAAAAAAAAAAAAGTTGAAACAAGCTCGGCTGATACATATCTTTAATTTCATGTTGGATGGTGAAAAATCCACATTCTGATCC
>NW_015542489.1:36236-37488 GCF_001515605.1 Sinocyclocheilus anshuiensis
TGAGGTGTCCTGAATTTACAACTGTGCCCCCATAGATCTTGTTTGGATATTATCTTTGGGGTCTGTAGGGGAAAGTATGGATGATAAGGTTCATTCTATATCTATTTTATATGTAAGTCAAAAATAATAACCTAAGAAAATGGTTAAAAACAGCTGAAACAAGCTCGACTGATACAACTCTTTAATTTCATGTTGGATGTTGAAAAATCCCCATTCTGATGCATTAGAAAAAGTATTAGAAAGGCATGAAACCATGATACACAAGCAAAAATATTGAATAAAATATGATGAATGAATGTAAAATATGTTTTCTTTGTACGGTTAAGAAGCTTCATCTAGACCCCCGAATTATTTAGACCCCCAAATAAGACCAGTTCCACTCGGATAATGAACACCTCTGGGAGTTTGTCAAAAATAATATTTTATCTGGTTTAGTTGTATTTAAAAATAAATAAATAAAATCCCTTTCTTAATTCTTAAAAGTCAAACTTATTTGTAGGCTGATTCTCGTCTCGTCGTGTATTGACAACATAATTATCAGACTTATAAAAGCAGTGTGAACCTTCGTAGAATTATTAAAGTAAATCTTATAAAACAAAGAGATCCGATTAATGACTCTGTTATAACAAAACAGATATGAAACTACATTTGGTAACCTTTTATTCAAGCCTTAAAGCAAGTTTATGCTTTATAATCAGTAATACAAATGTACAATACAATACTTGATTTTGGGAAAAAGTTTGAAAACTAACTTACATATGCCAATCTGAACTGTTGCCCTTCCTGAATTACATCATTGTGTGTGTGTGTGTGTGTGTGTGTGTGTGTGTGTGTGTGTGGATCTGTTTGGATTATTTTTTAAATAATCCAATTTTAAAAACACTGCAACCACATTTGTCAACATGATTTCTTTTGTAATATAAAGTTTGGTCTTATATTTACTAGGAATTGAATTTAAATTTAATCTTTTTAAAAATAAGAAAAGTAAAATCATATACAAACACCCAATCATATACACGAAACACGAGCCACCTTAAAATATAACATTGTATATAGGTTTTAACAACGTACTGTAGGTATTTTCTACCGCAGGACATCAGGAGTCTGGTGTGGTGTACGCTATTTCATTTAGCTTGATCTGTGCTTTTTAAGCGCAATTAAATATTCTCAGGAGCCCCTGTGACCCCAGAAGTCCCTCACATGTGTTCTTTTATTCAAGCACGGTTTACGACTCCAAAAAGTCAGTGGGTAT
>NW_015542489.1:38057-46650 GCF_001515605.1 Sinocyclocheilus anshuiensis
GTGGGTTTTCTGTGTTCATATGATAATTTTCTTAGAGGTTTGGTCTCTTGAGTTACATAGGGGTTTTGCTCTCACAAAATTCCTTTATATTTTGTGTCTGTAGCCTTTTCAAGAGCGTGGCACTTTTAACAACCTCAAACTTTACTGAATGTGTAGCTTTGAGCTCAATGGTGAGATATGTTCCAGTTGTAATAGTTGTATGTGTAAATCAGCAAGCCTTACTTTTCGTGTTGACGGTTCATCGTATTTATATGGAGATGGATAATTGTTCAAAAAGTAATACCAATTTAGTCAAACACTCTCAAATAGACAGTAATTTTCTGAATTTTCTGAATTTATTTCTATAAACATTGAATGCTGACAGATCTCAAAAAGGAGGCCTCACATAACAGCGTGTACACCGTCATCCGTAATCCTGATCATCTGACTTAGTAAAATGTCAGTCACAGTAGATCAAGAGAGGTTTTTCTGTATTCTGTATGCGATATGGTTTTCTTATATGATGTAAACACTTTCTGAGGTGTCCTGAATTTACAACTGTACCCCCATAGATCTTGTTTGGATATTATCTTTGGGGTCTGTAGGGGAAAGTATGGATGATAAGGTTCATTCTATATCTATTTTATATGTAAGTCAAAAATAATAACCTAAGAAAATGGTTAAAAACAGCTGAAACAAGCTCGACTGATACAACTCTTTAATTTCATGTTGGATGGTGAAAAATCCACATTCTGATGCATTAGAAAAAGTATTAGAAAGGCATGAAACCATGATACACGAGCAAAAATATTGAATAAAATATGATGAATGAATGTAAAATATGTTTTCTTTGTACGGTTAAGAAGCTTCATCTAGACCCCCGAATTATTTAGACCACCAAAAAAGGCCAGTTCCACTCGGATAATGAACACCTCGGGGAAACATCATTTGAAATGTAGGTTTGTCAAAAAGAAAGAACAATATTTTATCTGGTTAAATTGTTGAATTTAAAAATAAATAAATAAATAAATTAAATCCCTTTCTTAAAAAGATTGTGTCAAACTTATTTTAATAATAATAATAATAATAAATTTTATTTAAGGACCTTTTAATACATTCAAGGTCACCGTACATCATGAACAATAAATAAAACAGCAATAAATTACAATAAATATCAATATCAATGAACCATAAAAAGAAAAGGAGCAGTTTCCAAAAAAAAAAACAAAACAAACAATTAAAGATTTGAGTGTAGACAGTAATCATGTAGGATAAGCTATTCTGAATAAGTGAGTTTAGCTTTGAATTGGGATAACGACTCTAAGTTGCGGATGTTAGCTGGGAGACAATTCCAAAGGCGAGGAGCAGCATGGCTAAAGAGCCTATGACCCATGGTGGTTAAACGAGCCGTGGGTGTATGGAGAAGACCCAGTGAGGAAGAACGAAGGGTTCGAGAAGGGGTGTAGGGCTGAATAAGATCTGAGAGGTAAGTTGGAGCGAGGTTATGGAGAGTTTTATACGTGAGAAGAAGAATTTTAAATTCAATGCGAAATTTGATGGGAAGCCAATGAAGCTGTTTAAAAAGTAAAATCATATACAAACACCCAGTCATATACAAGAAACACGAGCCACCTTAAAATGTAACATAGTATATAGGTTTTAACAACGTACTGTAGGTATTTTCTACCGCAGGACATCAGGAGTCTGGTGTGGTGTACGCTATTTCATTTAGCTTGATCTGTGCTTTTTAAGCGCAATTAAATATTCTCAGGAGCCCCTGTGACCCCAGAAGTCCCTCACATGTGTTCTTTTATTCAAGCACGGTTTACTATCCAAAGAATGTATTTTCTCTGTACCAGCCTTTTGTCCCACAAGTTGTTGATTGAACAAACATTTTAAATGAACTGGAATGTTATGGATGTGCAAAGGGCTAGCTGGTAAAGTCATAAATGCACTCTTCAAATACTGTTTGTGTGACCATCAGGCAAGATGTTACATCAACATATGGTCTGTCTACATATATTTCCGAGTATATTTTCAGCTAAGGGTATGTTTCACCCAGATATTTATCACATTAATAAAGAGTGTTCAAAAAAGTCATAGAACAATAAGTAAAAGTTATAGAACAATAAGTGCAGAACTAGATCTTAGCAACAGGATATCAGATATTGAACGCAGGTTCACCCTAGGAATACTCTAAGATATGGACACTTTTTATTTAGCCTTTTAAGCAGGAATATGTTTTGATCCAAAGAATGTATTTTCTCTGTACCAGCCTTTTGTCCCACAAGTTGTTGATTGAACAAACATTTTAAATGAACTGGAATGTTATGGATGTGCAAAGGGCTAGCTGGTAAAGTCATAAATGCACTCTTCAAATACTGTTTGTGTGACCATCAGGCAAGATGTTACATCAACATATGGTCTGTCTACATATATTTCCGAGTATATTTTCAGCTAAGGGTATGTTTCACCCAGATATTTATCACATTAATAAAGAGTGTTCAAAAAAGTCTCATATAGAACAATAAGTGCAGAACTAGATCTTAGCAACAGGATATCAGATATTGAACACAGGTTCACCCTAGGAATACTCTAAGATATGGACAGTTTTTATTTAGCCTTTTAAGCAGGAATATGTTTTGACATATTATACAAGTACAAAATTATTTTAAAATGATAAACTAAGTTTTGAACATACAATGTTGAATTAAAAAAAATAAAATTTAGGTTACATTTGCATATAAATAAGTAAAATGTTTAATTTAATTCTTTTGAGATCTCGTCTAAACAATATTTTAATTTTGAAAGATCTTATTTACACTCTTAAGATTATGATTTAATAATAATACATTTTATAAGATGAAGACGTTCACTATGAAAAAGGGATAGAGGCCAGAATCAGAATTTAAGCGAATATCATTTATTATCTTAATGAGCGCTGTCTCTGTGCTGTGATGCTGTCGGAAACCAGATTGAAAATTGTCCAGGTATCCAATTGAGTTTAAGCTGATTAAAAACTACCTTTTCAATAATCTTGCCTATAAAAAAATGGAATATTTGATATCGGGCTGTAGTTGCTCGATATGGTGTTATGAAGACTGCTCTTTTTCAGGAGGGGCTTAACAACTGCAGTTTTCAGGGAGTTTGGAAAAGTCCCAGAAAGTAGTGAAGCGTTCACCAATTCTAAGAGATCTGCTTCTAAACAGTTAAACACAGTTTTGAAAGAAAAAAAAAGATGTGGGGAATGTGTCAAGATAGCAGGTGATGTACTATTTCTTCCAAAATTTTGCTATTGTTGTTTGTATACGAGTGATGTTTAAGTTGCTGTTTATAAGGTTTGAGAAGGTCTGTCTAGCTGTGGCTAGTTCCACATTGAAAGCATGAAGACTGTCTTTATAGATGCTATACTCTTTACTGCTGTTGAATTTCTCCAGGGTGATTGTAAATTTTTTTTGTTTCATCATAAACTAGGTAAGCAGGGACTTGTAATAATATGTTGAACATCTGATAAGTCGGTCAATCACAAATCAAGAGTTACATATTACTGCTGGTACTATAATACATTTTCTTCAGTGGTTGTACTTGTTGTTAGAATGTTTCAAATTGGATCCAGGTTTATTTTATGATCATACCATTGTTTGTCAAACTAGTCTTAAGTGATATTGATCACATTTTTAGAGTTAAACAGGTTAATGAGCTCTTTCAGTAACTAAACTTGTAATAATGCTTAAAATATTTCCATTAGGGTCTCGGCTACAACTAAATGATAAAACAAATTTTAAAATGTTGTTGGCAGTTAGTGGGAGTCTGTGAAAGCTGTGTGCGTGCGTGAGAGAGTTTGAATGAAAAGCGTTTTAGGTTAAAGATGTGATTTAACTACAAACTACAAGCATCCTTCCTTAGAAACATAACACTATGTGTTTTCCCCAACAAAACGGTTGTTCATCAGAATCAGAATCAGAATGAGCTTTATTGTCAGGTATGTTTACACATACGAGGAATTTGTTTTAGTGACAGAAGCTCCACAGTGCAACAGAATGACAGTGACAAGACAGGACATAGGTAATAAAAAGAATAATATGCAAATATACAAAATAGACAATGTACAAAATAGCAAAAACACAATATATAATATAGACAATATGATCACATGTATTTATGTATATGTCATGTATATGTATATTATGTATATGTCATATACATATACAATATGTATATGATCACATGTATGTATATGTATTTATACTCCTTCATGTACTCGTTGGTTACTGTATTCAAGAGAAATGCATAAACTCAATTGTTTAAATCAAACGAAAAGCTTTTAGACCGTCATTATAAATATCTTAAAGAGAACAAAAAAAATCTTCCATACATTCAATTTTCATTTGTCTCAGGATTCTTTTACACAAAAACCACTTGAGTGTGGACATGAATCCTACATGAATGCTAAAAAGATTACATTTTAGGATAAGTTTTGACATGCTCTGACATTTGTGATTTTTCAGTATCTTAAAAATATATTAATGGCTAAAGTCTGATTATAATGTATTCAGCACAAACTGGTCTACAAAGATATGTGAGCAGCATGAATGTACATGTTTGTGTTTTTGAGAAAGCAACGTTTATGCGTGGTTAGTGAAAAAATAAATAATAGTAATAATAATAATAATAATAAAATAAATAATTATGATTAAAATACTTGTTTAAAATGTTTGATGAATGGCTTGCTTTAGTAACATGAAAGTAACACGCTGTCATAGAGAATTATATATTCTTTTAAAATAGAGATGAGCCTCTTTTTAGGTTGTACTGTTTATGTATGTGCGTGCTTGTTTATATGATTTATCAGAACACACATTTGTATAATGACATGGATATTACACTGCTGTACCAATGTAAATGTGGATTATGATGAAATTTCTTGAGTCCTCATAATTAAAATCGCTTGCAAACAATATTTAATTAAAATGGAATCATATGCAGAATTTTTTGTGTGAGGGGTAGGTGTACAGATTGTAAAGTAAAAAATCATTACGCCTATATGGAGTGTCCCCGCAACCCAAATATGTAGTAATAGTTTAAATGAATGACAGGTTTTTAAAATATAAATTATAATAAATTATGTTTATTAAAAAAAAAAAAAAAAAATTAGAAAGTTTACTGTGATGGTTAATGTTAGGGGATGATACAGTATATAAATCATTAATATAATGTAGATCTAAATATAAAAGGTTCTAAATATATTAAAAATATATGTTTTGCTTTGTTTTATATTGTGTGTGAGTGCATAATTGATTTATATTCATTTCGTTTAAAAGAAGAGAATAAGGCTCGGACGATTGAATGTGTGTTTGTGTACTTGTTTAACCTACGTTTTGGGGGTCAAGTGTCCTCTCAGAGAGGAGCATGAATATTTTGACTTTGCATGGGTCTTTTTATTGAAAACCACGAGTAAATTACTTATAAATCTCATCAATTATTTATTTATTTTGTACGATTTAATGTTTACTGTAATTGTTAGGTTTAGGGGATCACCGTTAATAAAAAAATCACTAATATAATGTAAAAGGTTCTAAATATATTGTAGAAACTTACATTTTCTGTGAAACTGGTTTGCAACTATTTGTTTTGTGAAAAAGCTATACAAATAAACGTGAATCGAATTGAATTATGTCTATGGAAAGACTCCGCAAAGCATGACATTGACATGTCCGGTCATGTCTGGGGTCCACAATATCCCTTACTATTTGGCCTGTTAAAATGATTTTTTTCCCTGTACTTATTTTGACATCATTGACTCCTCGTGCATCTCTCATAAATCAGAGCTTGGCAAGAGTAATATTACCTAAAATAATACATCATACACGTTCTACTATTTGTGTATGTTTAAAGGGCAATGATTTAAACCTTATAGGCTAGACATGATACACGAATGAATGGAATAAGCACAGCGCGATCACCAATCAAACAGCCGCGTTGCCGTTTCTGCGCATCTCTCAAAAACCAAACCAGCTCTCTGTCAAGAGTAGGCTAATAATCAACTTAGATACAGATACATTTTCTACTAGGCCTACATGTTTGCTTCTTTATCTTTTGCTGGTTTGTTTGTTTGGAAGTTCAAAAAAAGACTCATTTAAAGAGTTCTGCGTAATGAAAATGTGCACCTTGAAATAATTCAATTGTGTTCAGATGATCACTAAATGTTTGTCATGAAATCTCTCTACTTGTATGATAAATTTATTTTTAGAAATTATTAATTTTATATTTTAAAATATAAAAATATTCCCCCCGGAACACGATTTTAACGGGGAGCCCCCCTCGAAATGTCATTGGGCTAGTTTTGGGCTAGTTTTGAGTAGCAATTGGGCGGGTTTTGTTGTGAAAACATGGCAACCCTGGAACTCGGACATCTTTAGGTTTCAGCGCCATAGAGAAACATTGGGAGATCTGAAGCTCGCATTGGTTTAATGGTGTCTATGCTACAAAAATGGAAAAACGATGTGCCTAGGGTCCCAGACAGCAACCAGTGTTGGCCCAGATCCGGCCCACATCTGGGCCGCATGGATTTCACACGGGCCAGATGTGGGCCAGATGTGGGCCAGATCTGGGCCAACATGTTGCTGTCTGGGGCACTTGTAACACTAATTCCAGTTATGCTGAGAAGATAGGCAATGTAATTAATTTTATTCAATTTCCTAAATCCAACCAAAACAGACCAAAATGTCCCTAAAGCATTCAATCCCAATCACAATGAAGACTAAAACATTAATTTTCTTGTTGTCATACTCTCATTAAGTTACACTTTTCATCTGCTCAAGCAGAACATTAATGTCATCTTGTGCTTCAGCAATGTATCTCTGGCTAAAACTAGCTAACATTAGCGTTAAAGTTAATGAGTCCATGCTAACGTACAATCCTAAATAGCGAACTGTTCACACGTCATGCACCATGCAGTGAAAGTCAAAAACACATAAACAAAGGTCTATATTAGAGTGCCTCCATATTAATCTGGTAAAATGTAAATTTATTTAATCTTACTCTGCGGTATATGAACGGTGTTGATCTGGGATGTTGTCATTGCGATCGTGACGACCATAACATAATTCTCCCATTTGCATTGTGATCTGTATTTTTACATATTTATTTAAATATCTTTTAGATTTCCCTCCATGGCATATTTAAGTCCCACTTGAAGGTCCATCTGTGTCCCAAATTTTTCAGAAACACCTCGGAAGAAGGTTTTCAATGACAGCTGTCATTGTAAGACAGTGAGCAACTCCGTTTGTTTGTCCGATTGAGCAACAGTAACTAAGGGGGGTGGGGCTTACCAATAGGTCAGTTGTGTTGCAAGGGTGGTTGCTTTCTGTAATGTCAGGTCTGGGTCGAGTAACAGTCTCTGTCTAATATCATCACTGTGCAAATGTTCCAGAAATTGGTCGCGAATAATATCATCAAATTTATCAACAAATATCACAGATAACGACAAGTGCATGCAAAGCAGCAACGTACTGCTGTATGTTTTTGTGTGGTGCCTGTACCCTTTTTCTGAATGTATGCTCCACAACCACATTAACTTTGGGAATGAACGTTTTTTTTTTTAAAGCAGCGATAAGGTTATCATATGTCTCACCGGTGTCCGGCAGTTATAAAAGATCTGTTGGCCCTTGGCACCTAAACAATGAAGTAACGTAGCCCTCCTCCGAGCGTCAGGCCATGCCCTCTGTGTTGATTACCTGCAAATAGTTGTCGAACATGCACAACCACAATGACTAAGGCAGTAATACATTGTAGTTTATATACATTTTAATGGGGCGGGATACATTCAGTAGAGCTGGAGACAATCTAACCCATAGCATGCAAATGAAGTACAGGCAATCAGCATAGGATCAGCATATTTTAAACAGATTCCTAAATTTGTAATCCCACACGTGCACACTTACCACTTATGTGGATTTTAGAAAGTGGGCAAAGCATAACGTGTGCACTTACCATAGTATTATCCACCTGCGATCCCAACGAGCTCATTCCCTTCCGTGCCTCAGCAGCGGCGGGTCCTGAATCGCGGGAAGCAGACAGCTGCCCCTTTTTCCTCGAAAAGAGAGACAAACGAGAGTGGAGCTTTTTCACTTGGAAAAAACGCTCGCAGTGCATGCCGATTGCCCCCTGGGAGGCATCGCGTGCTCTTCGCCCAAACAAATAACGCATAGATCGTGTGTGTCATCAGATGTTTAGTATCCTCGACGCCAACATGTTAGGTATGCAAGAAGTAAGCATGACACTGAATATATCCACAGACCTCATATTTATTCCGAACAGCAACTTCACATGTGAACTCTAAGCACACTTCTTCTTCTCCTTAACTAAACTTTTTTCCTTTACCCTACCCGGCACCTCTAGGTTACAAAACAAGGTTATAAAGGTTCATGGGAGTTAGTTTGCAACCATAAACAACATACAGTTGTACCATATTTACACTGGATACAAGTAGTGTCTCAAAGCTAACAAACATCCAAGTGGGCAAATTATTATCCTTTTTGATATATATATACATATACAGTGGGTACGGAAAGTATTCAGACCCCCTTAAATTTTTCACTCTGTTATATTGCAG
>NW_015542489.1:46768-51549 GCF_001515605.1 Sinocyclocheilus anshuiensis
CCCATGCAGACCTCTACTCTCAACCTTTCCGAAAGGATGGTACTCCCCAGTTATGCTCGGAGACTTCAACATCCACCTAGATATACCTCAGGCTGCAGACTTACACACTCTGCTTGCTTCTTTTGATCTCAAGCGAGTGTTAACTACGGCTACTCACAAATCAGGCAACCAACTGGACCTTATTTACACACGAGACTGCTCCACTGATCATGTACTGGTTACTCCACTGCACACCTCGGATCACTTCCTCCTCACTCTTAACCTCACCATGATTCCTGACACAACACATACCCCTCCACATGTCATTTTTCGACTTAACCTACGCTCACTCTCACCCTCCCGGCTATCTGCTATGGTTTCATCTTCGCTTTCTCCCCCTGAACAGTTATCATCTCTTGATGTTTCCTCGCTCCTTTGTCCTCCTCCTCCCCCTCTTGCATCAACTCTAAAAGCTGACGACTTTGCCACGTTTTTCATTGATAAAATTAAAAACATCAGTGCACAATTTTCAACACCACAATCTTTCAAGCACATCTTACCAGCAAACGTACACTCATTCACATCCTTCTCTTCACTCTCTGAGGCAGAAGTCTCCAAACTCATCCTTTCTAATCATCCTACTACTTGTCCGCTTGATCCTATTCCATCTCATCTCCTTCAAGCCATTTCTCCTGTAGTTGCCTGCACTCACTCACCTCATTAACATATCTCTTCACACTGTTTTTTTTCCCTCAACATTTAGACAGGCTCATATAACCCCACTACTTACGAAACCCACCCTTAACCCATCTCTTTTAGAGAACTACAGACCGGTTTCCCTTCTTCCTTTCATTGCAAAAACACTTGAACGAGCTGTGTTCAACCAAGTCTCTGCCTTTCTCACACAGAACTACCTCCTTGACAGCAACCAGTCTGGCTTCAGAAGTGGACATTCAACGGAGACTGCCTTGCTCTTAGTTGTTGAAGCCCTAAGACTGGCAAGAGCGGATTCCAAATCTTCAATACTTATCTTGCTGGATCTGTCCGCTGCTTTTGACACGGTTAACCACCAGATCCTCCTGTCAACCCTATTGGCAAAGGGCATCTCAGGTACTGCACTCTGTGGTTTGAGTCTTACCTATCAGATAGGTCCTTCAAAGTATCTTGGAGAGGTGAGGTGTCGAAGTCGCAACATCTTACTACTGGGGTGCCTCAGGGCTCAGTTCTTGAACCACTTCTCTTCTCTGTCTACATGACATCCTTAGGTTCTGTCATTCAGAAACATGGCTTTTCATACCACTGCTATGCTGATGACTCTACCTACTCAACTCTACCTCTCATTCCATCCTGATGATCCAAAGATAGCTGCTTGCATCTCAGCTTGTCTAACAGACATTTCTTGCTGGATGAAGGACCATCACCTTCAACTCAACCTTGCCAAGTGAGACTTGTTATAGCACTTGTATATCATTGCTCTTTTGTTGATTTTGATTGCTTCCATTGTCCTCATTTGTAAGTCGCTTTGGGTAAAAGCATCTGCTAAATGACTAAATTTAAATGTAAATGTAAATGTAATATATATATATATATATATTTATATATATTGTTTGCTGTCAAAAACAGAGGTCAGAATGAAGAGGTCAGCTTGCCCTTAGGGCTGCATGCAAAACCACTCCTTAACCCACAAACAAACAAACACTGTGTCAATCTCTTTATTTCCCTGTGCTCTTCAGACAGCAATGAGAATTATCCATGTGTCTCTCTCCTTAAGGCTGTGGTTTCAAATCACCCATTAAGGCAGACATCTCTCCCCCCTTCATTTTCAGCCTTTCATTCCATCGCTTGCCAATGTTGCTCCTTTAGGAGGGTTGACTCTTGTATTTTAAATGGTCCATTGCTTTCTTCATTCCTCAGGATTAAGGCTACAATGACGTTGGAACTCCTGCCCATACTCATGAACCCACTTATTGGCAACTACAAAAGAAAAGACAGTGACTAATGTCTTAATATTGGTATGTTTTTCACAGAAATCATAAGGCTTCAAAAGTCTTGGGATAAGTCATATTCAAGGATCTGTAACATCTTTAATGTTTTTTAGGCTTAACAGGAGAGTAAATGAGTAAATAATAGCAGAACTTTAATTGTCCTTGTCCTTTAATTGTGTCCTATAAAAGCTCCACTATCCATTCCCAATTCGTTGAAGGTTCACATTTTTCCTTTGCTTTTTAAATTTGTTTGAGCATTCCTGTAGCTCAATTAGTAGAGTATGGCACTGTCAACACCAAAATCATTACATTTACATTTACATTTAGTCATTTAGCAGACGCTTTTATCCAAAGCGACTTACAATTGGGTGATACATAAAGCGATTCTTCTTAAGAGGCAAACAGACACAGGAAGTGGTTGTAATACCAAGTTCTTAGACATTGTTCAAATAAGTACAAGCTAGAAAGAGAAGGAATAAATAAAGAGAGAGAGTTTTTTTTTTATGATGTTGTGCAATGCAAACCTGCAAGATCGAGCGGTCTTTGCAATGTGGTCTTTGAAGGTCAGCTGGTTATCAAAATCATCTGTTTGTTTTCCAGGGAATTTATATCAAATCAACTTATCTAATTTATACCTTGAATGCAATGTAAATGGCTTTGGATAACACAAGATACAACAATCATACCCCATTTATCGCCAACAATGACAGGGCAGCCAGCATGAAGAGTGTCAACATTTCCTTGACCATTTATATGAAGATTCCACCAGAAGAGAGCACCATTCTGGAAAGCAAACACGTAAAAAAAAAAAAAGACAAATTTCAACCCATCAGTTGATACTGTAAATCCTATAACATAATTAAAGAATAAAGAAACATTCCAATGTTGTTTATTATGTTTATGTAGTCTAAAAGCTTATTTGACTGTGTATGTAATAGCCAAAATTCTGAATCCTGAACTTCTATTAATGCACATTCCCTTTTATCCCCTGCAAGAGGTTGTGCTGGGATACAATCCCCTTGGTGGGTGGTGAAAAACTGAGTGCCTGGAGGTGAATGTTCAAAATTCTAGATAGCTATCTGTCAGGGTCCTCCAACAGTTAATTTATTGAAACGACACCGACTCCCAACCCTAAAGCTTTTGTTGTAACAGGATATCCAGTGAAATGTCTGACCTCAATAGAAAACAATCTGTTATCACTCAGCATTACAGGGCATAGCATTCTGAAAGCTGTGCAGAGTAAAGTCTGGTTGTGTTCTGTCTTGAGTGATTCTGACTGTGAGAATGATGTATGGAATTGTATACCTCGATTACAGGAACACTGAAGATAGTGTAAATAAAGGCTGTGAATCATCCTGCTTCCACAGAGCTCAGCTAAAGAGGAAAAAATCAAGTTCAGTTGCTGAATGCTTCCAAAACTCACATACTTACTTTCTCAATCCAAACTATATTGACAAGATATTGTCTTTTAATTAAGAAAGTAAGCAATCAAGATCAAGATCAAGATCAAGATTTGAATAAATAAGCTTTCCATTGATGTATGGTGCGTTAGGATAGGACAATATTTAGTCGAGATACAACTATTTGAATATCTGGAATCTGAGGGTGCAAAAAAAATCTAAATACTGAGAAAATCGCCTTTAAAGTTGTCTAAATTAAGTCCTTAGCAATGCATATTACTAATCAAAAATTAAGTTTTGATATATTTACGGTAGGAAATTTACAAAATATCTTCAAGGAACATGATCTTTACTTAATATCCTAATGATTTTTGGCTTAAAAGAAAAATCTATAATTTTGACCCATACGATGTATTTTTGGCTATTGCTACAAATATACCCCAGCGACTTAAGACTGTTTTTGTGGTCCAGGGTCAGATATATCATGAACATAGCCACTCGATTCCCAGTTTTTAGTCTGTACAATGGACTAGAGTCAGACTGCCATTAAAAAAAATAATAATAAAATAAAATCCATTATCCACAATGGGTCTGCATCATGACATATAATGTACATACAATATAAATTACCAATAAGAAATTTCTGCATTGAAAAGCACTTTAGTATTTCAGAATTTTTGGAAATGTTTTCCCGTAAATGTGTGTGAATGTTTTGGAAAACATAAAGTAAAATAAAATTCTTGTTACTCACCGTAACATGGTCAGAATGAGGTTCATAGTGTCCTCCAATGCCATAATTTACAACTTGGAGATATTCAGCATAAGGAGGCTGCACATTCAACCCAGTGACCATAGTGATGCGCCTGTCCACTTTGCCCACAACTCCATGGGCTGACTCTTTAAGCCATGCACTGAAAGATCATTGACAAAAATTGTAATTTGAGAGCTATGTTACTCACTAAGGAAGTACAAAAAGAGGGAAAAAATGGGATATTATTGGAAATTGAATATATTATTACTAGTATTATTTACCATTGAGATATGTTGCTTTTTAATGTTTAGCAGTACATTAGTATATAGATGTGCTGATTTAACTTTGATTTCATGGGGTCTTAAAAAAATTACCTGTACCTTTTGCTGATGTGATATTCTGCAGTGGCCTGATTTACTCATGATGCCATCACTGACCTTCTGAGCTGAAGGACAACATAAAATATATAAATATATATTTTAATGACTGTGAAGAACAAAAGTACACATTTGAAGAGAGATGCAGAACAGAGACAAATAGATAAGATCAGAACAAAATAATCTCTAGCCGTTTCTGTTATGTGAGAATTCCAAAAAGGAAAAAAAAAATACCGAACTACTGGCAAGGAGTTTTAATCCAGCAAAAAAAAAAAAAAAAAAAGGGGCG
>NW_015542489.1:51599-52358 GCF_001515605.1 Sinocyclocheilus anshuiensis
GAAACACATGATTTAATGCTTAGTCTGCTCCCACAAAAAGAAGAAAAAACCCACTCTGGGTGGAATAACTGACGAGCTGTGAGCACAGTTGATTCTGACTGCATGACTGTCACGAATTCGGTCCATGGACTTCCGTTTATTCACCACCAGAGGTCACCCTTTCCATTACATTGACTCTCGCACAACACAAACTGTTGCATAGCACCCCGGACTACATATCCCATCATTCTTTGCACGATTTGCACACTGCACTGATTGCACTCATTGCACACAGCTGTTTCTAATCACCTCACTCACTATATAACACCCACTCTAACCACCTTTCTCTGCTGAGTATTGTTTAGCCCGTACCCCTTTCCGAATCTCTGTGTTTTCCTTGTTTTGCCTTGCCTTGCCTGTTTCCGCGGTTTCTGATCTTTGCCTGTTTTCCTGGATTTTTCCCTCTCGTCTCGCCCCTGTGATTCTGTCTGCCGATCGGTGACCTACGCTAGCCCTGGGACTATTCTTGTGTTTTGCCCGCCATATACATGTTTGCCATTGTTTGACCCTGCCTGTTTACCACATCTCTTTAATAAAGCCTGCAGATGGATCCACACGTCTCACGTCTCGTCAGCCCCGTTACAGAATACTCAGCCCAACAAGGATCCAGCGGCTTTTCCAAAGAATATTGGCCAGGTATGGACACGGCAAGAATTTTGTTAGCCCTTAAACAGGGTCCACGATCATTGGAGAACCATATCCGAGAGTTTTTAGCCATCG
>NW_015542489.1:52783-53085 GCF_001515605.1 Sinocyclocheilus anshuiensis
GCCTGTTTACCACGTCTCTTTAATAAAGCTTGCAGATGGATCCACACGTCTCACGTCTCGTCAGCCCCGTTACAATGACTTATTCACATAATGTGCTCTTTATTTTTTTCTCCAGCTCAGTTTAAGGCTGGCTCATGTTGTATGCAGTGGTGTAATGTAACGAAGTAATAATACTTTGTTACAGTATTTAAGTATATTTTGGGAGTATCTGTACTCTCATCTGTACTCTCAAAACTCAAAATTCCAGGCATTCTAAATTGTAGATGGCAAAAATGCTTCTGTATGCTTTTTATATTTATATA
>NW_015542489.1:54177-118848 GCF_001515605.1 Sinocyclocheilus anshuiensis
TTTTTATATTTATATAATTTAATATAGTTAACAATCTATATCACACAAAGAGTACCATTTTTCTGCAGATATCAGCATGAACACATTTAATAATCATTTTATACAAGTTCAGTAAAGCAATAAGTGACTTACATTTTAGACATAATATTGCTTGTTTTTGCTCAATTTTGCTAACGAATATAATTCCAAACAAAGATCACAGCAATGTTTTGCATCTCTGAGCAAAGGACGGTGCTTACTTATTGAATGAATCAGCTTTTTGAACGAATCAGTTGAATAAATGATTCAGTGATTCACTCATTAACACAGTCAAATGCTTTGTTTCTGAATGAATCAGTCGTTTGAATGAATCGGTTGAACCTCAGGGACTCACAACAGTCACTTGCTGTCACCTAGTGGCGGTTTTAATTTCACATTTCAACTATTTTTTTTTTATGTTTTAAAATCATTTCAAATAACAGTATTCAGCATTTTATGTTAAAAACAAAACATTATTTATTAATCTGTGACTGCAGGTTAAATGCATCCATGTCCCCTCTGAAATAGGCCTACATTAAACTGTGTAAATACATCTAAATTCTATTTCAGATGCAGATTCCAGAAATGTTTTCTTATGTTGGAATGAAAGACACTAACTAAGTACCGGATGAAGTGCTTCTTATTCTTACCCAAAAATGCAAAATGGAAGAAAGAGTTCAAACTAAACACAATCTTGCTGCTCGAGCTGTGTATGAACATTTTATATATATTATTTATTTGCTATTTTTTCCATTTTGCATTTACTTGTACTTTTACTTTCAATACTTAAGTACGTTTAAGATTTATAAAATACTTTTCGTACTTCAGTACAATAAATATTACATACTTTAAGACTTTTACTCAAGTAATATTCTAAATGGTGACTTCAACTTACCAAAGTCATTTTCTGGTAGGATATCTGTACTTTTACTTGAGTATGGCTTTCAGGTACTTTATACACCACTGGTTGTATGATTAAATATGCCTGGAAGAGGAAGAAAAGCTAGCACACACAATTTTGTGTCTCTCTTGAGAAACTGGCTTCATACAGACACTTTGAAGAGTCTATACATGTTGAGCTGGCCAGTAACTGGCATACATCGTTTGTTTAAGCAGTAAGATGAAAAGTGGGTGAAAAATGTATTGAATTGTTCAAAAATTCATTGTTCAAAAGAGGACAAATTAGAAAATGGCAGCAGGATAAACTCATCTAAGAAATGGCAAAGAGTGAAAGCTCTAGTCTTTGCCAACCATTTCCCCTCAAGCCAAAAAAGATTCAAGACTTAGTAACATTCCAGTTATGGTCCAAATTCACTCATTCTAGCTTGTATTTTATATCAAAGCAAGTATACTGCACCATCCGTGATGCCTTGTTTAATTTTCAATAAATGACTTCCACATCTTGGCAAAATACTCATTGCATATCCAATTCTGTATGTTTCCACATAAAGGCACTCACCCCTGGAACAGCATATTCTCTGATGCTTTTAGCTTCAGCTCGGGTGACAAAGCTATGGAAGAGCACAACATAAGGGTGCAGGCTGATTAGCTCTCGTTTAATTGGTTGCAGAAGTAGACCAGGGTTTCCATTGGTGAAAGAGTCACAGAACAACCTAGGGTTCTCAAAATGTTTTGGCTGTAAAAAGAAAGTGCATTATTATTATTGTTGTTGTTGTTGTTGTTATACAGACAAGTATCAAGTTTACACCATTGGTTGAGCCAATGTTGTCATTGTCCAACATGACTGAAGAGCAAAAGCAAACAGACTGAAATTCTATTTGGTGCCACTAGTCGTGCAGAAATTACACACTTAAAGCAGGTTGTTATTTCATGTGATCTTTTTCACGATCTAAACCTGACATAATTCACTTTTGTACATTGCTGTGCAACTTTCTTCAGGCTGTCATGGGAGGAATTCTACCAAGCTTCACAGAGGATTTGCCATAACTTTTGACTTTTGCTGCTTTTTGTACTTTCTCTTTTTATGATAGGGATCATATGAAGTTATTTAGGGGAAGTTTAGTGGAATGTTGCAATTGCAATGATCCTTGAAATTACTTCTGAGTGGCAATGTCTGAATACTTTTCTTTTGCTAACAAATGTGCTAATATTTAATATTTGTGTAGCTTATAATACTTCCAACAACAGATGGTATTGAATAGCAAGATATAGCCTCTGTTGAACAGTGAACACCACAGTGAACCACTAGCTGCGGAGCATAGCGTGGAATGATACCTGAGAACTTTTTGTTTGACACAGCTTCTCATAGACATTCCTGGTTCTCAGATAGGTGGAGTCGGGCCTTTTCAAATCCAAGCTTTGGTTAGTAACAGGCGGACTTTCATCAAGGAGCTTCTCATACTTCTCCACATTGAAATGTACCCTACTGTTCATAGGATCTAGAAAACAAGATTGAAATTGCACTGTGATGGAATATGATAGAGAACTTTACATATAGATTATATTTAAATTCATCTTTATTTATTCATAAAAAATAAATGGATCTGTTTGGCCAAATATTTTTTTCTCACTGTCTGACATATTGCTGTCGGCTGATAGTAGACTGCAGAGGTTTACCATGAAGCAATAGTTCCTGGGAGAGACTGAGGGCGTAAGATATGTTTCCAGTCTAAAAAACATTGAAAATAATTTACAAGCGTAAATTCTTCACTAGATTGCAAAATGCATCCATAAAAATGAGAATCTTTGGCCCTGTTTATACCTATTATTAAAATCCATTAAGTGATCCAATCACAAGTACTCAGCCAAGACACACTGCTGTTTACATCTGCTTGTAAAATGCATCTCCTCTGAGCCCAGATTTTGAGAGTTTGATTTTTTGAATTTGTTTTTATTTTTATATTTTCCATTTTCATTTTCATTTTAGTCAAAGTAATTTCTTTAAAACAGTTTTAGTAATTTTGTTGTGTCTTTTTGTCATTATTATTATTATTATTATTATTATTATCTGTCTATATAGTTTAGTACATCAAGTTGAACTAAATGAAAAAGAGAAATGTTGCTTTGGTAACTAGATTAAAATGGTTATAAAATTGTTATAAAATAGATATAAAGTTTTTTTTTATAGTTTATTTAATTTCAGTTAACATTCATTTAATTTATTCTAATTTATTTTTTATGGTTTTAGTATTAGTTAACTAAAATAATCCTGTCATCCATCCAACTAGGCAGTTTTTCATTGTTAATTGAAAAAAATTCCAAAAAACATTTCTGAATACCTCCAAACGTGATTTGACAAACTGTTTAGGACCCTGCTTACACTGGATCGGATCACCCAAGATGGATCTTAATACCTGGTGTGAACATATTTATTTTATTAGAGGTACCATACCTTAAAATGAGAGCAAGCTAAATGGTCAAGGGCATCTTCAAGTGTGCCTTCATTTTCTGGACTCCATTCTGTTCCTCGAAAGAGACGAACTGCTCCTCAAACCACTGCACAGAATGGTAGTAATCTTCCCAATCATAGGCCACCTACAAGCATAAAGCTCTCACAGATGTAGCATAACACAAATATGACATGGAAATGGAAAAAAGCGAAAAAGAAATTGACATCCCACATATCTGACTCTTGGACTCAGAATCCTTCATAAACAGTTCAGACAAAAACCATTTAGTCACTGGTTATTCAGTGTACTAGTGTATGAATGTTAAAAGAAGTTTCCAACCATTGGCAACACAGCATAATTTACTTGGTAGTTGTTCAGATGGTGGTGAAGAAAACAGATGGTGCTTATTACAAGGCAACAAAACAGGACTTTTCTTTATGCATGAAAGAATAAAAGTATAAATAATTTGGTATGTTATTCACCACAAAAGAGGCACCATTACTAAACAAAACTGAGCAGTAGGTAATGTACATCAAGAAGTAATATTATGCTCAAGCGGGAAAACATTCTGAACACATTTTTCCAGAGGTTTTGCCAGTGATTCATAACACATTCAACAACTCTGAGAGCATGGGCAGTAGTGTTTCCTGACCCCTCTTAGTGTTAAGCTTGTGACAAATAAGAAATGATTAGCTTTAATGCCATGCTATGCTTTGTAGACTAGAAATAATACAGTATGTCCTACCTTTCCAACAAGGAAGCAGTCATCCCCAGATAGTGTATCAGACACAGGAGGTTTGTAAATGTCAATAGCATTTCCATCTGTGATTCGCTGGAAGTGACCTCGCACAAGCCCCTCCACGTGTAGGTGATACACATCCTGAAGTCTCATCAGCCCCTGTGCTGCACCCTGAAGGTCCTCCAGCTTGGGTAAGCTGCCTTCCATCCTCCTGTAGCCCTCCCTAAGGGCTTAAAGAAAGCAGTAAATGGGGGTTGTGAAGTGGTAGAATTAAGTGAGACAAGCAAGCCAAACGTTCAGTGAAAAAACATATGAAGCTACAGTTTCATTTATGAAGCTGTGGATCATGGCTTTTCTTAAATGCATATGTGTGTGTGAAGGTCAGCAAACTACCGTTAATATTTTCTTCTGCTTCATTGCTATTGACAACATTCATCCATTCAGACTTGAGTCTTTAAACCAGTTTGAATGCAACAATTGGATTAGCTATGGTAGCTGATGGCTCATTGTATATCCCACTGTGCAATGATGTGACTCTTGAGAAGAACCTAAAAAAGATAAAAGACTATTAATATTTGGCTGTATTTTTTATTTATTAAAAAAGTTTTACAATAACAACAAAATCTGTCTGCTGTCACCTTAAGTGTTGGCATAGCTGTCAAGTTACCAAAGCAACATGATACAGAAATGCCCTTTACAATTTTGTCGTTTTAATTTTTGTTTATAAATAAAAAAATTCATAGAAAAAAAGCCAAAATCTGAACAGTATATGACATGTATAACGCAGAAATTATGCAGTGATGTATTTCTTTATTTGATTCAGCAAGAAACTGATCTGAAAGCATATTATTTTATGTTTCACTGTAACGATAATTTTAGCAATTGTGACGTGTTTACTGTTACCAGGAAATTGTTTGTGAGGAGTCGCTCGCTTTGTTGAGCGAAGTTTGGCATGGTTATTAAAATATACTGTCGTATATTTTATGTATAGGCCTACTGTCGTATATTAAAATGAACATTTAATTCACATATATTTCTCACAGCGTAACGATTAAACGTGACCATCATGGTGTGCCAATTTATATTGCTTAATTAATTGGTCAACACTTTAATACATTTATATAAATGATAAAATTACGTTCTCTTACCTTTTAATATCGTCAAGTCTTTGTATTTCGCATTCTAAGTAAATTCTTAAAGGGGTCATATGATGCTTTTTTAAAGATCATTATTTTGTGTATTTGGTGTAACAGAATATGTTGACATGCTTTAATGTTCAAAAAACACATTATTTTCAAATACTGTACATTATTGTAGGTCCTCTATGCCCCGCCTCTCTCAAACGCTTCGTTTTCTACAAAGTCCCTCCTTCCGACAAGCGCAGTCTGCTCTGATTGGCCAGCTGACCCAGTGCATTGTGATTGGCCGAACACCGCAAGCACTCGTCGGAAATGTAACGCTCCTTACCATAATCGTGAGCTTCATCTTTCAAAATAAATGTAAAGACAGTAGTCTTTGCAACTTCAGGGATCTTATCTATGCACAATCAGCTTGTAACACTCCAAAGAGAAAGGAAAACTTGAAATCGCATCATATGACTTTAAATAATCCATGAGTTGCCTTTCTGCGAAAACTGCTTGCTTCACGCTTATCATTGAAATTAACAACTCACCGAACGATTTGTCAGATATATTAACTACGTATAAAAATATAAAGAGACTAAAGTATGAAGACATATTATAAGGAAGATTTTTAAGAGGTCTTACATATTAATTAATTGAATGGAATGAGTTATGTTATGTTTGATGGTCTAACTTCCACACTGAGGTGCCAAAGTTATAGTGTGTGAATTACCAACCCAGTATAAAGATCTTCCTCAAAAACTGAATGTGAAGTCCAATGAACAACCAATCCTGCTGCTTTCTTGCCACTGTATTCCATTACTCCAAAGTTATGGAACAGCTGGAACATTTTATAAGAGAGTCATTGTGCAGTGAAGGATTGATACTGCTATAATGACTGCCTGTGGTCTAAAGAAGTACTTTGAATAAGCAAACCTCAGAAATTTAGCTCCCACAATATATCTGCCCTAAAATATAAACTTATAAGGAACACAAGAATTGAAACTGCAAGTATACACTCTGCTGAAACTCAAACTTGTTGACAGAATCATGTTCAAACAAAGTAAAGCAGAGAACTTTACATGATAACAATTTAATTTAATTTAACATTAACATGTGTTCTGCCTCTGTTAGTTAAAGAGTTTGTATTATATAGCCTATTTATATACCATATCATTAATAATCTGCAGTCTGTTAACTTTTTTATAGACTATTACAGAAACTATTTAACTACAGTGTAACATGTCTAACCGTTTTCAGTCATAAGATGGAGCCATTTAGCTGTGCTTTCTTGCATTCATATAAAAAGACTGTATGCTGATTTAAATACTAGGCCTGTGTTTAATATGGAAAATAAATGCATTGAGTTGTCAAACTGTGATAACTGAAATTTACAAAAAGGTTACAAATCCAGTTAATGTTCTAGTTCCATTTTTAATATGCCACAAATTTACATGCCACACTCATTATGATTTGTACAGCTTTTGCTACTCTAATAAAATATGCTGTAACACTTTATTTTAAGGTGTCCTTGTTACACATGTTACATGTACTTACTTTTACAATAACAATTAATTATGCATAATTACATGCAAGTAACCTTAATCCTAACCATATAGTAAGTACATGTAGTTAATTAATATTACTCAGTACTTAAATGTATAGTATGCTGATTTAAATACTAGGCCTGTGTTTAATATGGAAAATAAATGCATTGAGTTGTCAAACTGTGATAACTGAAATTTACAAAAAGGTTACAAATCCAGTTAATGTTCTAGTTCCATTTTTAATATGCCACAAATTTACATGCCACACTCATTATGATTTGTACAGCTTTTGCTACTCTAATAAAATATGCTGTAACACTTTATTTTAAGGTGTCCTTGTTACACATGTTACATGTACTTACTTTTATAATAAAAATTAATTATGCATAATTAAATGCAAGTAACCCTAAGCCAAACCCTAATCCTAACCCTAACAATATAGTAAGTGCATGTAGTTAATTAATATTACTCAGTACTTAAATGTATCATTATACTGTAACAAGGACACCTAAAAATAAAGTGTAACAAAATATGCTTATTCTCCCAAATTCACTTTGATTATGATGCTGCTATACTGTTCCTGGTTGTTTGTGATTGTTTAATTAGTTATTTATTTTTGTTATTTAAAATTCAGACACAAAATAAAGTTTTTTTTTTCATTCTTAAAATAATTTCTTAATAGAAATCTGCATCAGCAAATCTTGTGCACAAAATGCACAATATTTCAAAGCAGTGAAAAATCTTTCATCCCGCAATCCATATTCAAGTGGACAGAAGCACCGCAGGACCAGCATAAACACAATATAATCAAAATAGGCTACCTAACTTCCGTGTATATGTAAATATCAACATTTAACAAGGCCTGCTCAAATAGACACCAAAGCTGAATGAGTGGAGGCAACAACTGGAATCCATGTAGAATCACAGTTTTTAAGCCTTTTACAGCTGATTTACTATTATTAGAGCTTGCTATTTTTGCAACATAGTATATGATTTTGACATAACAAAACAAAATAGTGCAAAACATCATCGCAAAGAACACCTGAGTAAAAACTGATCTCAGCTGATCCTGCCATGTGTGGACAATAAGCAATTGAACTTGACATTGAGCCTTTTTCTTATAGGCATAGAGTGGAACTGACACAACAAAGATGAGAAAGATCATAATGGGCTCCAAGGAGCAGAGAACATGGATGATGAGAATGCAGTGGATCGATCTGGACAAAGTGGAGATTTGAGAGTCTTGCAGAGGCACACAGATGGCCACTTAGCGCTCCAGACTCATAGCTGTGAGGGTGAGTGGGCTAGCAAAGCTTAGTACTTCCAAATATGTGACAACTTGTCAGAGTGTGGAGAGAGGACCCAAACGCAAAGGTGCAGTTAACAGGGTTTATTCAGTTCCAAAAAACAACTTAGGCAGTCTGCCGTCCTAATAGACTGAAAGGGAAGATGCAGGACGCAGAACTGGAGTAACTTAGGAGATACGGCTTGGAAACACAGGATAGTCACCAGTCACAGACGAACTTGAATTTGCAGCAGGTTGGTAATTGCGAGCGAGCAGCCCCAGCCGAGACACAGCTCCACAGACAGCGTCCAGAATGACACACAAATGCCGGCAGCAGGGTACTGGACAGGAAACAGGTGAGATACACTCGACAAGACAGACTAGACTTATCTTGACTTGAGAGATAGATTTCTTGAACAGTAAATCAGAAATGATACCATGAACATTAAACGTCCAACAATAAACTGGCAAAGAGGCCAGAAACATGGCAACATTAAATAGCATAGGAGATGAGAACAAAGAGGAACAGGTGCAATCGCCAATTGTGATTGCGAACAGGTGGACCGAATGCAGGGATGAAGCAGAGAAAGAGAGATAGCAAGAGAGGGAGAGAGTGAGAGAGAAAAGGAGGGCAACAAACCTAACTTATGACACAACTGACATAACATATTCCTAGTCACTGTAACATTAAGAATGATTAGGATCAGGAAAATATTGGTTATAAGAAACAGCCAGTCACAAAGCAAGGTGTAGGTGAAAAATATATAACGCATCTTGGTGCAGTCTTTAAAAAAAAAAATTATAATAATAATAATTTCAATACATTATTTACATAAAGAAAGAATACCAACAATGTTGCTGCTATAATTACTTTTTCCCTGCCTTGTGGAATTGAGAAGTTTTTGCTAGTGTGATTAGTTGATCTGTTTTGTACCATCATTTAAAATTTGCAGATATCAGTGCAATCTCAAATCTCTTATATCATCAGGAAACATGGTGTTAGCTTTCACTGTTATGCTGATGATACTCAGCTCTACATTTCTTCACGGCCTGACGAAACATACCATTTCACAAAACTAACGGAATACATAGTTAATATATTCCTACTGACAAATTCTTTAAAAACAGAGGTATTGTTCTTGTTCTTGTTTATTTATTTATATAGCACCATTTAAAACACAACTGTGGTTGAACCAAAGTGCTTTACATAAAAAGTACAAGAATGAAAACAAACATCGACAACATAAAACACCACATCGGCATATAAAATAACACCTCAATCATTGTATGCTACCAACATTAGATGTGCTTTCAACAGTTTCTTAAAAATTGACAGTGATTTGGCAGACCTGATCAGCAGGGGCAACTCATTCCAAAGTCTTGGCCCTATCACAGCGAAGGCCCGATCGCCTTTATATAGGCGATTTGTTCTAGGCACTACAAGTAATTTTTGATTCTCTGATCGTAATGTTCTAGGAGGATTATATGGGATTAAAAGGTTTGCCAAATACAATGGGGCCTGGTTGTTTAAAGATTTGAACACGAACAGTAAAATTTTATATTTAATTCTAAAATGGACTGGGAGCCAATTTAAAGAAACTAACACGGGGTAATTGATTCATATTTCTTTACCTTTTTTAGTAACCTCGCCGCAGCATTTTGTACTGATTGTAGTCGAGACAAAGATGTGGCGGTGATGCCAGAATACAAAGAATTACAGAAATCCAGCCGTGATAGAATAAAGGCATGGATTACTCTTTCAGAGTCTGAGTTTGTTAAGAACGGTTTAACTTTGGCTAATAAACGCAAATTATAAAAACCAGCCCGAACCACTGAGTTAATTTGCTTATCTAATTTTAGGTTATTATCAATTAGGAAGCCTAAATCTCTTACTGTTACAAGAACAAGGTATTCATTATTGGACCAAAAACCTCCGCATGTAATAACCTAGAACACTTTCTAACACTTGATGGCTGCTTTGCCAAGTCTTCGTCGTCAGTTAACAACCTAGGTGTGCTATTTGATAGCAATCTTTCATTTGAAAGCCACATTTCTAACATTTTCCATCTTAGATTATTAGGTTAGATTATTGTTAGATTATTGCTTTATCGGGTGGTTGTTCTGTGTGCTTAATAAACAAACTCCAGCTGGCCCAAAATGCAGCAGCTAGCGTTCTTACTAGAACCAGGAAGTATGACCATTAACCTGGTTCTGTCAACACTGCACTGGCTCTGTCACCGTAGCCACCCAGATCCAGTCCATTTCCAGTTCAGATGGTCACCGTAATCACCCAGACCCAGTCTGTATCCAGACCAGATGGTGGATGAGCACCTACAACCACAACAGCCCTAAATGGCAGCGGAGACCATGACAACGAGATGAGCCCTAGAAACAGATAACCTGTGAAGACATCGTCAACTAGATGGCCATTGGCACAAATCCTCAGCAAAGACCACGAGAACCAGATGAGTTCTCTTCACAGACCCCGTGGCCAGCTTTGACTCCTTCACCATGTGATGTAGGCTATTCCAATCTTCAAACAGAAGGAACTGGATGGATTTTGTGAGTGATGGCAGTCCACAGTCTGACTTGTCATGCAGCCTGGAATTAAACCACGCCATGTTGGTTTGTATGGCCAGAGGAGTGAATTGGCCCCTCGACAGAACCTGGTTTCTCTTTCTGCGTTTCTGTCACAGATGGAGTTTGGGTTCCTTACCACTGTCACCTTTTGGCTTGCTTACTTGGGGACATTTCATAATGGGCAATATTGTCTATTTGATTGCACAGACACTATTGGAAGAGAAGAGAACTGAGCTGGACGATGACATCACTGAATCAATGATTAACTGACTTTTACTAAAAAAAAAATTACTGTTTATTATTGTCCAATTTTTAGAGATGCTTTAAATCAGAATTTAACTTTGAAGTTAGTTAATAAAATTGAAGTTACTTAATAAAAATACAACTGTTCGTTGTTTTTCATGTGAGCTCAGGTACAATAAATAATGTTAGAAACAACTTTTAATTTTACTAATGTATTAGTAAATGAACTAAGATTAATAAATGGTTTATAATTATTATTCGTTGTTAGTTTATGTTAACTAATGTTACTAATGTCAATGAAGCCTTATTGTAAAGTGTTACCAAAAATGCAAAAAGAATCACAAAATTGTTCTGTTCTTAACTTACTCACCATTTTATTGATTTAATTGTTTATTAAGGTAAGCGAGTAAATATTTAATTATTGACCAGAGAAAATATTCCAAGCTCAAGAAAACCACTCTATACACATTGGCGTTACTAGCAAGTTTAGAAAATGGCTCAGCAGAAATGAAATCATAGGATATCACAGGATGCAAAACTCAAGATCTGATTAGAAATGTTGCTCCAAAATAGTTATATCAAACAACTAGTCATTAGTTTATTGTTAAAAATAGTCTAGCATCATTACAGCATAACATTCCTTAGTCTGTGTTAAAGCTTAACATGTTCAAATGTACATTTATATTAATATTGGCGGACTCACACAATGTTTGTCTCTTCAGATTTTTTTTTTTTTAAATGTGTCATCACTACCATAGTCCTGCTTTGATATAATGACCTGGAATGGTAATGGCTTGCTGGAATAATAAGGTTACATGGTGATTGCTGGTTATTAAATACCGTATTAGCAGGATATTATATCTAATAAAGTTAGTAAATGTGTGTCACTTCAGATTATTTTAAAATGTGTCTCTCAGCAGAGGTAATATAGTTATTTGGAGGAGTATCTGGTACAGAAATGGTAACTAAGGAATGATGTAACATGAGACTACTCATTGTTGCTTGTTACCTTTGTCAGTTAACCCAAAGCAGGATGAAAACATGTTTATTTCATGACTCTGTGCTTTAATTAGGCCCAAGGGAGGCAATCTAACTGTCATAACGCTTCTAATAAGCACAAACTATTATTGTTTTGTATGTGTGGTCAATAAACATTTGCTCTCTGTATTGGCCCAATCATATCATATGTTAAATAAACAAATAAATTACATAATACAATTTTAACAAATAAATCACATAGTAACAATTCCTTCTTGATTTGTTTATATATGTATTTATTTATTTATATTTATATGTTGATTTTCATTTATTTTTGTTTCTTGTATTTTATTTACACTGTTTATTTTTTCCCAATAAAGGGGCAATTACTGGTAATTACAATGTCTCCCAAACTTGTCCTGAATGCATCACATTTTGGATGTCCTTTTATTTATTTCCTGAAATCAGGACTTTTTTAAAAGGTTATGTTTCATGTAGAATACACAGAAGTATTTAAATTAAAATATGACACCATAAAGCACAGGAAGCATATACAGATGGAATATAGCACAAATACTAGTATTTTTAAGGAAATTAGTAGTCAGTACCTACATACTGGCTGTATACTTACATTACACACTACAATTATGTACTTTGCTGCTGATAGCACATACATTTCAGAATGTAGCAAGGAACATTCACATCAGAAACAGCTTCTTAATACCACAGACACTGTTGTTGTGTATTTGCATATACAGTAAACATTAGATTCTAGCCTTATTTTCTACCATAAAAACATTATAACTTGTATTTTTATTATCTACCATAAAATCATTATAACTTGTCTTTTACTTTTTGATACCTGTCACAAACAAGGTGTATGGGCAATAGCTATGAGGGTTGAAAAGCATGCATGGATGTAAACTGCAGAAATGTCATGGCACATTTAGCATATTGTTTGCTATGTGCTACTAACATCAATCTCAAATGGAGTTATGAGGTTTTTGACCAGCGAATGACAGAAATCTGTTTTGTTTTTTTTGTCCGTCATTAGAACGGCCACATCTGAGGCAGCAAAGTGACAGGGACATGACGTGTAGCCAAGTATGGTGTCCCATACTCGGAATCTGTGCTCTGCATTTAACCCATCCAAGTGCACACACACAGCAGTGAGTAGTGAACACACACACACACACACACACTGTGAACACACACCCGGAGCAGTGGGCAGTCATGTGCTGTGGTGCCCCAGGAGCAGCTGGGGGTTCTGTGCCTTGCTCAAAGGTCTCAATGCAGTCGGTGGAAGAGAGCGCTGGTCATTCACTCCCCCCACCTACAATCCCTGCTGGTACCGAGTATCGAACCCACGACCTTTGGGTTACAAGTCTTATAAAGTGCATCGCATTACACTTTCATCAGCTTACAGGTAATAAAGTTTATTGTAGCTACTGTATATGGGTGCTCAGTTTTTCTTGTTGTTGAATACTTTTGGTAAAAACTTTGTGAAAGATGATGCACTATGTAGGATATTTAAAACAGTAAGTTATATTGTCTACAGCTAGATGGCGGGCAAATGCTATACTAAGACTCTTCTCCACTCTTCGAATACAAAAAAAAAATAGCCTTCATAGACTACTGTTTCAATACTGTTTCAATACAATACTGTTTCTTGCTTGAAGAAAACGCTGTACTTATTCAAACATCAGTTCTTTATTTACCCTTGTACACTGTGAACACACACCCGGAGCAGTGGGCAGTCATGTGCTGTGGTGCCCCAGGAGCAGCTGGGGGTTCTGTGCCTTGCTCAAAGGTCTCAATGCAGTCGGTGGAAGAGAGCGCTGGTCATTCACTCCCCCCACCTACAATCCCTGCTGGTACCGAGTATCGAACCCACGACCTTTGGGTTACAAGTCTTATAAAGTGCATCGCATTACACTTTCATCAGCTTACAGGTAATAAAGTTTATTGTAGCTACTGTATATGGGTGCTCAGTTTTTCTTGTTGTTGAATACTTTTGGTAAAAACTTTGTGAAAGATGATGCACTATGTAGGATATTTAAAACAGTAAGTTATATTGCCTACAGCTAGATGGCGGGCAAATGCTATACTAAGACTCTTCTCCACTCTTCGAATACAAAAAAAAAAATAGCCTTCATAGACTACTGTTTCAATACTGTTTCAATACAATACTGTTTCTTGCTTGAAGAAAACGCTGTACTTATTCAAACATCAGTTCTTTATTTACCCTTGTATTGCAAACAAGCAGAGATCTGTCTCCAAACTGTGTGCGGCACTTCATTCTGAATGGAGGCAGGGGTGGAGTTTTAAGGTTTCGCCGACAGTTTGATGATCCAATGGCGTTACAAGGTTTAGTCACAAGCTCTTTTAAATGCTTTTCATTAGTTAAATATTTGTAAAAACCCACAAACAGACGTAAAGATGACCAATAGCACTGATAAAAAAAAGACGAAATATAGGGACAAGAAATTTCAGGCCGACAGCGACAATATGTAGCATGTATGTTTATTTATATATTTATTTATTTTAATTTGATAATATTCCACGGCACACTAGTGGTTGGGAAACACTGTACTGCGATATGGAATGTGCTCATTTTAATCTAACATGTAAGAGTAAGACATTTATGTGTATGAATAGGATATGTATTTACAGCAACATTATTTTCCAAAATGCAAAGTATCTATTTTAAATTTCCTTCAAACAGTTTAGCATAAAAATTTGATGGTTGTGTGGAATATAATTTATATTACTTCAAAAAAAGCATGCAGTACACACATTGCAGTGTAGCAGATGACAATGAGCATCATGAATGGTCAGACTGGGTTTTACTTGATAACACCCTCCTCTACATAGAAAACCAGACTGCTCACATTTTCACAAATATACTTTTAGATCATGTACGTTATACACTACAGTTCAAAGGGTAGAGGGTAAGTTCTTTAAGTTTTTAAGAAATGAACACTTTTATTATGCAAGTATGCATGAAATTGACAGTAAAAGTGACAAAAGTAAAGACATTTATAAAGTTACAAAAGATTTATGTTTTTATGCTTTTGAACTTTATATTCATCAAAGAATCATAAAAAAATATATCATGGTTTACACAAAAGATATTAAGCAGCACAACTGTTTCCAACATTAATAAGAAATGTTTCTTGAGCATTAAATCAGCATATTAGAATGATTTCCGATGGATCATGCAACACTGAAGACTGAAGTAATGGCTGCTGAAAATTCAGAGAAGTAAATTACATTTTAAAACATATTAAAATAAAAGCAGTTATTTTAATAATATGATATATCACAATATTACAGTTTTTACTGTATTTTTAATCAAGATTGGGTAAATGTAAAGTCTTCTTTCAAAAACATAAAAAATCTTACCAACCTCAAACTTTTGAATGTCTGTGCAACTGTAGGCCAAATTATATATTATTATTAATATATTAATATATTAAAAATACTATATAATAATGATAATAATAATAATAATAATAATAATAATTATTATTATTATTCATTTGTCCGACATTAACTTTCTTACAATGCAATTCTGAATTTTCACAGAATTTTATATATTTTCATTCTCAAAGGTTCTCAACCTGCTTTTATAGCAAATAATGCACATCATTATTATTTAGCTTTACATTTTTAAAAATATATTTTCAATCCAAACATAGATAGATAGATAGATAGATAGATAGATTACAGAATTTACATTGATTTTAAATGCTTGATCTGTCACTCTCACAAAAGCAGTAACAAACAAACCCGTTGTTCTTGCACTGTTATTGAATTATTTTGACTTCTTTATGTGGGTCAATACGTGCACCATAACAAGGCATTGCTTTCTTCATATAGTTTCTGAGCCTCTCATCTCTAAGTCCATAAATGAGCGGGCTCAGAAAGCAGGGAAGCAGGATGAAGCAGAAATAATAGATAAAAGATATATCTGCTTGAGACAAGTTTACACGCTGGAAAAGTAAGAATTCTGCGACAGGCTGGGAGAAGGCCATCACACTAAGGAGCAGCTGGAACCCATGAAGCAGCACTGTGTGCAGAGCCTTCCTCACTGACACCCGGTCCTGCCACATCCGGCGGGTCTCCGGCAGGATCCGAATGTACGTGAAGAGGATAACCACAGCGACCACTGCAAAGAAGATCCCGTTGAGGCTCACTTTGAACAGAGCCTGAATGTGAGAAGCACTGAGCACAATGGTTTTGCAGAGCACAGGTGTTGAATGGATGTCTACATTGGGCTTGAGTCGCATCAAGACAAAGTCAAAGGTGGGCAGGATGCAACTGATGATCTACATGCTTAGAATGATGATCCAAATCCTTTCAGATCTCCAGATGGCAGGACGGTGAAGAGGGTAGAAAATAGCCACGTAGCGCTCCAATGACATAGTGGAAAGGATGAGTGGGGTGTTTAGGTAGCTTTAGCTTTTTAGCTTTATAGGTAGCTGGGGTGTTTTAGGTAGTTTAGGAAGGTAGCAGTGGACACAAACAGCAGTGGAGCACAGAAGACGATTGCAAATTGCACACCACCCATTGCTAGCAAGAAAAGGGATACGGAGGAGAGCAGCTGCAGGGTGTCGTTGATCAGCATGTAGGTGAAGAGGATATAACGGGAGCTGTCAAAGAACTGCCTGTGAGATGCAAAGGTGTACAGCATCAGGAGGATGAAGAACAGGAAGGCAATGAAGAACGGAATCACCACACACACCTTCACAATGACAGAGAGGTTCATGCTGGATGTCGTGTTGCCTGGGAGGTCTGTCAGATTCTGCATGGTTTCAAGCACTCTGCAGAGCTGCTGATGTTACAAAGGCTGAAAGGAAGTTTGCAAAAGAAAATGTACTTAGTCTGGAATGTAGTAAATGAGAACAATATAGAATAGCAGTAGTTATCTCAAACATCTAATGTAATGTTCACTGGATTATTAATAGGAGATTCTGCATCTGATCTGATTTCCATTCCATGAACTTTACACTTGTTAACTCCCCACACTGCCCCTGTTGGAAGAGAAATTAAAAGATAATTAGATGGGCAGCCCACTTTTGTACTGCTGAAGATTTGCTTCGTGACAAAGGAATGGGATTTGTTTTCACGAAGGATGGATTAATTTCACGCTATGGATGCAAAGCATCGTTATAGCAATTAACAACCGAACAATACAAACAAAACAAATCGAGTTGGCTGTAACTTGAAGGATTGTTTGTGAATCAATAAGCAATGTGCTTTTGCAAAATTATTGATAACAATCATATGTATATACTTAAAAAAAAAAAAATCTATATATTGTATCCAAGGTTTTATATGTAGACCTAATTTCTTCATCTGGTTAACAAGACCCTATATCAAAACTGTCTTAAAGAAAATAAATAATTACTTGAAACTTTTTATTTTTATTAAGTTATATGTCAATAAATTATTACATGTATTAAGTTACATGTAATAAAGACATTTTGTAGTAAAGTATTTTTCTTTTTTAACGAATCTGTTATATAAGTTGTCAAATATTCACTGCTGGATAAGCACATTCAGAATGTTTGTATGTTTCTTATGGCTAGTCATTAACAGAGCTATCAATTATTGACTGTGAACTGTGGTGCTCTGCCTTATTTTACCATTTTGTTTGGTCTGCAGTGCGGTAGAAAAAGCTGAACTCAGAGACAAAAGTACATTGGCAGCTTGATCTGCAGTGTCATATGCGTCACTCATAAGGGCAATGAGACACGTAGCTCACAGCTGCTTGTTTTATGGAGTGTACTGACCTTAAATATGGAGGGAAGAGGGAAACATCAAGCAGCAAAGAGCAAACAACAAGCTTTATGATAAAGAAGATCTGGAGCATTAAGGGGGGTTGAAAGTCTGCATATACCTGTCTGCATGATTTAGATCAACAGCAAGAATTGCTGCTGCTCTTCAACTATTTAATTGGCTGGAATTGATGTTAATATTAAACTTTGTTATAGTAGCTTGGATATTATATCTTTGCTCATTTTAGTTTTAGCATATATATGTTGTAAATGTAAATCAACTGTCATGTCTTTAAACTTATATAGAGCAATATAGAGCTCTACAATACAATATAGAGCTACCTTTAATGTTATTGTATTGTTATTTGAATTATTTTATTTTATTTTATCTATCTTTTTTATTGGTGGATTGGGCCTTCCATTCTAACACTGGTAAAATCTCAGGATTAAACATGCATCACAGAAAATAGTTGACCAAATATTCAAAGTCAAATCTTATGCGACTAATTATGTGCTTTAGATGTTGTTAAGAAGGCCAATAGTGGTAAACCACAATTTTGCATATCAGTGTAATTTGTGTTTCCTAATTGTTTGCCAATGATATAACCCGCATATATGTATATGTATGTATATAGGCCTTCCATTGTAACACTGGTAAAATCTCTAAGGATCAGACATGCATCACAGAAAATAATTTACAAAATCTTCCCAGAGTCAAATCCTATGTGGCTAATTATGTGCTTTAGAGGTTGTTAAGAAGGCCATCAGTGGTAAACCATAACATTGCATTTCAGTGTAATTTGTGTTTCCTAATTGTTTGGCAATGATGCAACCCACCTGGCAAGAGGTGACCGGGCTGCCTGATCCCTTCGCACCGAACCAAGCTCCAAAGCAAATGTTTATATAATGATTTTACGCCCTGATTAGACTCCTGAGTCATACCTCCACCACACAGAATGTCTGTTAGAATGATGTAAATATGTTTAATAAACATTGGCCCACAAAAAGTGCAGCAGCCAAGACACCACAATAGTTTTGTGAAACTTTCTTTAAAGAAAGAAAAGTTATGTGATTATAATTTATGGACTTTGTGATACTCAATATCTCTTGAACAAATATACATTAGTAGTCGTTATGTAATGATATTGCTGCATAACCACTTGTGAAAATAAGAAGTTAGCTTCTAATGGAAGCTCCTCACTCCTTTTATTTAACACACACACACACACACACACACACACACACATATATATATATATATATAACTTTTGGTGTGAGAACTTTTTGAAAAATAACTAATTGTTACAAAAGCTAGAAAATGCTGTTGGACATATCACACCCAGCTGAAATTGGGAACAGGGGGTGTACGCAAACTGTCAAAACAGGAGCAAAACTGTGGTTACCCAACTACAGCCTGTACTTGTAAGTTTCTAGAAGATGTATTAATTCATCAAGATGGACTTTAGAATTGGAGATTCATGGGGCCTTGCAGCATTTAGAAACCTATTATGGTACCTTATGTTTACATCTATCATTTTTTTTGTGTACCATTATTGATGTTAGTATGCCCATAAATAAAACCAAAAATGTAATATTACATAAATAAATAAATAATCTATGAATGTCTATGATTCATTAAAAAAAGCATTTTGTCTTAAAAGTACCTATTATGATTGCGTGAGCTTGTATCTTATTATGAAAGGCAGATTCATGTTTAAATATGAAATGAGCAATGAAAAGAAAAAAAACAATATAATATGAAGTTTAAAAAAACTTTGAGTAAAGACTGTGTATGTTTTTTGTCAATAAAAGAGTTTTAAAATGACTGTAAAACTCTTTTATTGAATGTATAATTTGTTTTTGGTCTTACTGCACAATTTTAACGCTTTAAGCATGATTGTCTCATTGTTCCATGTCTCATAATATTCCTCATATACTTAAATAGTTTTAGAACAGAGACACTCTATATATTGATATATAATATATAATGCTATATATCGGGTTTAGAGATGAGAAATTTTATGCAGCAATTCTTTTTTATATCAAAAACAATCTGGACACTGACAAACGAAGGTGATTATCTTCAGCTGTAGCTGTTGACAATCAAACTTCTGTGACATATACGAAAAAGCATGCCATAAAGTGAAATTTGCAACATATTGTCACATTTATTTTCTGTTTTGTTCCATTTTGGTTTAGTTTTCGCTGTATTTCTGTTCCCCTGCATTAGTTCCCTAGTTCGTTCCCTTGGTTGTTAATTGGCTCCACACCTGTTCTGTTTTCATCTTGATTATGTTCCCCATGTATTTAAACCCTGTGTCTTCCTCAGTTCAGTGTTTTTTATTGGATTACGGATGTTCTTGTTTTCTCCCCGTTGGTTCATTAAACGATCTTACTTGTACTCTACTCCTTCATTGTGTGCTCTTTATGCTTGACAGCCCATAACACATATCACACACTCATTATAACAAGTGCATCAGTGTTCCATAGTATTTGTTAGTGATGGGAAACCGAGGCTTTCTGAACCGTTTTTCTGGTGGTCAGACTCGGTTTCTCCAGCCTGTCTAACGAAACATCGCGGAGCAGAGGATGGTTTGAAAAAGTTTTTAATCTGTGCCAACTCGTGTCATGCGTAGTCCGGTCAGTGGATTCACATATTGATCAATAATATAAAATATACAAGTGTGTGATTATAATTAATAAACTGACGTGAGTAGTAGCAAAAATATTTTGGGTGAGCTGTTCGGGGTCTCTGAGACCCCAGCTAGAACATGATAAAATGCAATAGAGGTGTGACGTGCATTCAGTTTCTGGCTGGTGTTGAGGTTTTTCTAAACTATTCTACTGAATCCCAAATAAGTGTACACATACACACACAACCAAGTCAATGTAAAGTCAAACACACGAGTCATGCGAAGTGCCGATTTTTTTCAAACCAGCTGTTCCGACCTTCCGATAGTGCATGACGTTCGAAGCTTCAAACGTTATCAATCACGTGGTATTGTCATTTCGATACAAGCATTGGCACAGTGTGTGATACAATAGTGCTTTGAAAACTGCGTCGGAGCATCAGAGCCTCGGTATCAATCATCCCATCACTAGTATTTGTGTAAAAATTGTCCTAAACTAAGATTTTGATTTTATCTGGCCAACAACAAGATCTGTCTTGGGAAGATACCTTTTGCATGCAATTCATTTATCTATCTCTTATGACTTAACTGAGTGTGACTGTTGGAATAATCATACCGTTTACAATAAAAATAGTGTATTTAGGGAATATTTTATTTAGGCCTAGCATATCGCATAACATTGCATATACATGACATTTTTCAGTTTCTAATAAATGTCAGTGCGGTTTCATGATGTCAAAAATATATTCATGTAAGAAAAGAACTCAGGTCAAGATCATGGGCATGTATATCATACAATAATACCAGTAAAGGTGAATTCATCTCTTTTTAAGATAAATGGGTAATTTACTTCTGACATAGATTATTTTTTTCTTTCTGAAAACCAATCAATGTTTCACCACACAAACATGCAAAGACTACATTCATATAGCACTCAAGACACGTGTCTTTCTTGAGTGCTATATGAATGTAGTCTTTGCATGTTTGTGTGGTGAAACATTGATTCTTATTTGACACTTCTTATGAAAATAAAATAAAATAATAATTAGCCTATTGCAGACATAACGTTATATTCATTTGAGAACATAAATTCCATGGGCAGCACTGAGACTCACAGAGTTTCTCTCATTTTCAGTTCAGTTTCCAGGTATGTGACAAAATAATTCTCAATAACTCTCCTTAATGTGATAAATCTATAGGTATCATGTTTGATATAAGGCTTTCTGTGTCACGATGAACACAGGCACTCCATCCTAGACTATTGCCACTTTATTAAGGACTTCATTACCCATAATTCTCTGACCAGTCTAATCTTCTATGATTGCATTCAACTGTGTCTTGTTGCTTCATGAGTTTCACCATATTTAAATCCTGGTTTCCCTCTCATTCAATGCTTTGTCTTGCTTGTGTTAGCACTGCTTTCCTGGTTATTGTTTTCTGTGCTCCTATATCTTGGCTCTAGGATTCTTTGTTTTCCCCTGTATTTTCCTGTTTGCCTATACTTTGGATATCTTTGTTTGGACTGCCCACTCTATTTGTGGATTATCCCTTAATAAATGACTGCATCTGAATCCTCAACCTTCATGTTCCCGCGCAGTTAGTACAATTCTGTTATATGGTACTTTCCTGAAAAAACTTTTGTATATATAAAAGCAAAGAACTTTTTTTTTTTTTTGTGATCAATAAATGGCAAAAGCCTGATGCCTAAAATATGATAAGCACATATCCAAAAATGAATCTACAGTATATTCGTTATTTATGTCTAAAGATTTTATGGACAATTACTGCTAACCAGAACTGCTTTTACATGCAATGATAATCTTTTATTTTCTCCATTCCCCCTCCCCCTCCCCCTTCCCAAAATATCAAACAATGACACATCAGACACATCAGGGTTGTCTGTGGGCGTAGACTGAGGGTCCTGAGGTCTACACATGTATTATTGACAGCAAATATGCATCTTTCAAAGTTGCTTGTAATCCAAAGTTTCGAACTATGTGTTTTGTATTGCTTGTGCACTGATTAGGCCCCAGAAGCACTCATGTCAAGTTATCAATCAATCAAATAATTAAATAAATAAACTAAAATAGCAACACTATGGTACATTTAATCAAGTACAATATGTACTGTGACACTCACCACAACTACGGTCAGACAAACACATTTATTCACAAAATCCTTTTACTCATGTTTGTGTTGACTAACAGTGCAAGCTAACTTTCACAGCCTCAAGATATAGTCATGCAGCATGTGATGAACACTGGCCTGAATCATAAGGCCTATGTCTCATGAATGCACCCCATCATATTTGCATTAGTTTCCACTGAATTGTGAATTTCAATGGGTTACGGAGGTTGGGAAGGAAGGTGTTATCAAGGCCAAGCACGATGGAAGCAAAATGAGGAGCTAAGCTAGCATGGCATAACCCTAACCCTGAATGGAAAATGTAATAATTACAGACATCTGTTAATGATTTCAGGCAAAATGGCTATCAAATTTGTTGGCGCTGATGATCTAAGTAGAATTTCATGAAAACCAGACCAACGATCTAGGAGAAGTGTAAAAAAGTAGGTTTTCGAAGAAATAAAAAATGTCCGACAGCTAATTCAGCCAAATATGCCATGATTGGGTATCAATGTTCTCATGACTAAAGGAATCTATCAAGACCAGTCTGGTGACAATAAGGAAAACTAATCAAAAGCTCTTAGTATTTTATGGAATTATAATTTTGACCACAATATGGCACTATTTGAGCAACATTAAGGCATGGTGCCTTTGACACATACGACTTTAATAATGATATGCCAATGTATTCAAAAAATATAGTATTTTAAGACAAAATTCAAAATGGCAGATAAATTGCATAGGCTTACATAGGAAAATTAGATATTGTTTGACTCGAATGCCACTGCAAATCTAAAGAGACAAGTCTTGTGATTAATGGTCAAACATTTAAATAGTTATAAGCAAAACATTCTATTTTTCATATCACTTGACCTGTAGATGGCGCTGTGCTGAAACTGCTCATGTATACACAGGTCATTGTTGTCATAACACACACCAAGTTTGGCCGGAATATGCTAAAGCATTGTAAAGATAAAGCCTCACATCCATTTTGCCATGCTCTTCATGATTCGTTTGCACGTTAATTGAAAATGGTTAGACTGATCAACTTGAATTATATAACTTTTTGTCAGCATGGTCTGCAGATTATTCAGTTGGATGTTCGTGAAAAACTGTCTAGGATGAATTGATGTCTAGGATGCTGATTTTTCAGAAAATCCAGAACACTAAAAATTCAGTCGACTTGGAATGAGCCAAGGAGTCAGAGGAAACAGATGGCACTTGAGGGTTTGAGTTAGAGACTCCAAATTTGCCATGGTAAATATTCAGACGGTCCTCTATTTGTGTGCCTAGATTTCATAACTTTCCCTTAGCTCTTAGTCCCTAATAAATAAATATAATTGATTATAAATAGAAACCGTGATAGCAGAAGAAAATTATTAACCTCAGATTTACGTACTTTGGATATTTGTATTTGGTTTCAATAGCAGAGAGTATGTATGATACAGCCAAACTCTGAAAAAACTGCTGTGTTGCATATATTACCATATTGCATATATTACTTGTTCAGGTTAATGTTTTTGACCTTACTGCATAATTTATATGTTTTAAGCATGATTGTGTCTCAGTGCGCAACATATATCCCCAACACACAAGCAAATCTAAATTTAGCTCTAGATGTTATTAACTAAGAAGATTGTGTCATCCATTCGAGTTCTGCTCTGTCAAACTCTATAAATGTTTGTTCACAGTTCACTTCATAATTTGGCTTATGCAGGTAAAGTTACACCTGATACGACTAGGGCTTAAGGATAGAGTCAAGAATACTTTCAGCATATGGTACAGCAAAGTTATTTACAAACTATCTTTCTGTGTTGTAAACTGAAAACATGTCCAGTCAGCAGGTATTTAAAGCTTATTGAACATTTACATATTCATTAAAAATTCATTTTTAATTCTAAAGTATTAGTAATTATTTTTCCTAATATGTTGTGTATTGTTGTAAATGTGTTTTTGTTGTCTGTCTAATTGTCTTTCAGATGCAGTGCACACAATGGCCTGTCAGAATGCCAGTAGCTATGAGCAGATGCAACTGATCCAGGCTGACCCCGTCCGGAGGAGCATTTCACTGGTGCTGACCCAGATCTTTGTGTGGCCCTTCACCTATCTCATCTTCCTAATGCTCTTAATATTCTCCAAGAAAGAGACTTTCAGGACAGAAACACGTTATATATTGTTTGGCCATTCTCTCCTGGTAGACCTAGTGTTTCTTTTTCTGACAGATGTTGTGGTGCTCTTATCATACAACTTTGTTTTAACACCACTGCATTTCTGTATCCCCATCTGCATGCTAATGGAAGCAGTCGCAGTAAGTGCACCATTGACCATTGGTGCCATGTGCATGGAGCGCTATGTGGCCATTTGCATGCCGCTGCAACATCAGGCAATCTCCACCTCTAGAAGAGCCCTAATAGTGATTTTAATGATTTGGATCCTGAGCTCCATAAACCCCTTTATTGATATGTTTATCCTCATTAGCACTGCCTCTCATGATTACCTGACTCAACTGACACACTGCCACTATGAGATTATGATTTTGGAAAGGATACGTCAGTTTGCTGTCCCTCGAGGACCACATCCAGGACTTTCTGGACATTGCAAATTCGTCTGACTTCCCAGACTATGTGATTTGTTTTGTTATGGACTCGAACATTATCAATCTAAACTCATCTGTGATAGTTCTCGAGGGTCACTGACTGAATTTCTGGATTATGAACTTTTGTTAAGTGGTTCCATCCTGTCCTGTCAAAGCCAAGGAGGCCTTCGTTGAGTTCTTTACCTGTCCTGTCACGGCCAAGGAGGCCTGTCCAGAGACAACCATGAAGGTTATCCTTGCACTCTCTGCCTGCCTTGACACAACCACGGGGATTGTCCCTGTGCTCTTTGTCTACCTTGATACGACCACAGAGGTCATCCCTGAACTCTTGGCCTGCCCTGTTACGGCCACAGTGACCATTGTTAACCTCTCTGTGCTCTCTATTTCCGCCTGATCCACCGTGGTGGTTTACTGCTCCACCTTCTCACCATGTGTGGTGGACATCTGCTCAGTCTGAGCCATCTTGGTGATCCCCTGCGGCATCATCTCCACTGAAGTGGTCGTCAGCTCCATCAGCTCCACCCTGGTGGTCTTCTGCTCCACCGTGGGGATCTTCGGTCCCATCTGCTCTGCTGTGGTGGTCATCCGTTCCACCTTGGAGATCTTTGGTTCCATCTGATCAGCTGTGGTGGTGTTCTGCTCCATCGTGGGTGTCTTCAGCTCTGCTTGCTCCGCCCTGGTGGTCTTCAGCCCTGGCTTCCCGCTCCGCCTGCCTCACCTTGGTCTCTAACTCGGCCCTGGCCTCCTGCCCAGCCTGCACCACCTTGGTTTCCTGCTCTGCCCTTGTCTCCAGTTTTTCCAATCCATGGACCCCGCCCCTTGGTCCAATTCCACTCCGTCTCCCTCCTGGAATTCTTTGATCATGTTGAGGAGCATCTGGAAGGTACTCCTTAGGAGGGGACTATGTCACGATCACCAGCTGGAGTGCCCTTGATAGCCACCAGATAGCAGTCCATCCCATACCATTGCCACTCTGTCATGGACTCCATTCCCCACAATCCTTTGCAAAATGTGCAAAATTGAACTTCAATGTCACATGGAAGAGAAATGGAATGCATTGAGGATTATAATCTGGCTTAAAGGTCCCCTGAAATGCTTAGAAACACGCAGCGTTACTCTATGTGTTGATGTCATTTTAACTGAAACAGGAAGACAGGGCGGGACCCTTTTTAAAATAGCCAATAGCGTTCGTTTATATCACAGCTTGGGCTAGAGCCATTTAGCTCCGTAAAGCCGCATTTGACAGGGTATGCCAGCCACAATCTCATCCATATTTCTATAAAATATAGCATTCTGTGTAGAATTCAAATAGCTCCGATACATTTTGTGGTCTGCGCCGACTCGCGCATGTGATCCGCTCCGTGCTATCGTGTCTCTGGACCGGAGCAGAGTGTGTTTGCGGCGCGGTGGTTAGCATGACACAGCACGAAACCAGACTTCTTTTTTTTCCTCAATGGAAAGCATATTTACACTGTTTGAACTGCTCCCTGTCCCCTATATAGTGCACTACGTGCCATTCACTGTACAGAAAATACTAATTCTGTGGACAAGTGACCGATTTCAGCCGCGGCTTCAGCATCTATTTTATAGTGTAGGGGGCGGGCGCTTCGGATTCTAGAGAGCATTTGATTGGAAAGAAAGTTTGATGAGAAGCTGAAGTACAATGTGACGTCAAAAAAATCATTGAGCTGTTTTGGCGGAAGTGACGAACTGCAAGCTTTGAATGCTTATATCTTCTAAATGCGAATTTTGTTACTCTTTTGGAGCATACTGCCTTATAGATAACTTTAAGACTAACATATTGATACTAACACCCAAAAAACTTAAATTTTGATTTCATGGGGACTTTAACTGCATTTTTTGCTCTTTCTCTTCATTTCTACTTTAGTTTGTGCACTAATCTAGATTTGGACTTTTATGGCATGTTGCAAATAAGTGAAAGGTAAATGTATGATTGTGCCTCAGTGCTCCATGTCTATCCCCAAACACAATCAAATCTAAATTTAGCTCTAGATTTCATCAACTCAGCTGATGTCATCCACAGGAGTTTTGCTCTGTCAAACTCTATATAAATGTTTGTTCACAGTGCACATCATCATTTATTACACTTGATATGTCCATGGCTCAAGAATAGAATCTTATTATCAGCAAGATTATGTAATATTTTGTGACTGATGTAACTGATTTCATTACCTTCAATTATGTAAAAGTATAAATTGGATATGATATACTTTTTTTGGCTACATAAATATTTGAAGATTATTGATAATGTGTCTTATAAATGTTTATTTCTCAAGGATTATTCATTTATGTCTTGTGTGTTTTTTGTTGTCTAATTTTCTCTCAGATGTGCACACAATGGCCAGTCAGAATGCCAGTGGCTATGAGCAGATGCGACTGATCCAAGCTGACCCCGTCCGGAGGAGCATTTCAGTGGCGCTGACTCAGGTCTTCGTGTGGCCCTTCGTCTACCTCATCTTCCTCATGATCTTAATATTCTCCAAGAAAGAGACTTTCAGAACAGAAACACGTTATATATTGTTTGGTCATTCTCTCCTGGTAGACCTAATATTTCTTTGTCTGACAGATATTGTGGTGGTCTTATCATATAGCTTTGTTGTAATACCTCTACGTTTCTGTATCCCCATCTGCATGTTGATAGGGGCAGTCACAGCATGTGCACCACTGACGATTGTAGCCATGTGTGTGGAGCGTTATGTGGCCATTTGCATGCCACTGCGACATCATGCAATCTCCACCTCTAGAAGAGCTCTAATAGTGATTTTAATGATTTGGATCCTGAGCTCCATAAACCCCTTTGTTGATATGTTCATCCTTATTAGCACTGCCTCTCGTGAATATTTGTCTCAACTAACATACTGCCACTATGAGATTATGATTCCGGAAAAGATGCATCAGTTTGCTAGGGGACTGTTGTATATTGTGGGGCTTTTGATTATTTTGACAGTTGAGGTCTTTTGTTATGTAATGATATACCTTGCTGCACGTGCAGCATCTGGTGACAATAAGAAGTCGGCATCAAAAGGGCAGCGCACTATTTCCCTCCATATCCTTCAGCTGGTTTTATGTACGGCTGAGGTTATGTGTCCTTACATTGAGGCTGTAGTTATGCAGTATGATATTAATATATACCTGATTGTCCGATATGTAAATTTCCTTACATTTAGTATCACTTCTAGAGCAGTAAGTCCTCTTGTCTATGGATTTAGAGATGAGAAATTCCACACAGCTATGATTTATTATATCAGATGCAAAAACAACACCATCTCATCTGACACAATTAAACAATCATGATTGTCTTTTAGTACAATCTTTAACATTAATAATCCAGTCAAACTACATGTTTTTTGTTTTTTTTTACGTTTTAAGAGCGCCCATGTGATTTCAACAGGCCTAAATTCATATCCAAATTCATCTCCAGTACTCCATAATATTCCATGTAAAAAAAGAAATAAATAAATAAAATAAGACCATCCAGACAAATGTGTATTTGTCTGGCCAATAAGATCTTTGCAAGCTGCCTCACACATTCAGTCTATTGTTTAATAGCGACCTCTGCTGACCATATTAAGCATTGTTACCCTTCTGTTTACATTACTTGCTTTATATTCACTCACACGATTTCAAATAACATTTTTTTGACCATAAGAATTATAACATGCATCACAAGCATGGCTGTTGTGAAATGGAGGCAATATGCAACATGTAGGCAAACCTGTGGGTTTTTTAAATTCCGAACCCTTGCAATTATCAAAATAAATTAATCAAATAGTACATTTATATGGTTAACCTTGAATTAAAATAATGTCAATATATCTAATGAAAGTCAATTATTTCTGCATAATTTAAATTTAGGAAAGCACTTAGCACACATAGCAAACATTTTAAATGGTCTTTTGCAGCCTTCAGGTGAACATCATTGACATGTCAATTGAACATACGAAAATGTAAATATGCACTAATAAATATTATTCAATTAATTTAAATGTTGGATTATTAAATCCTCAGTCATTTTGGTCTTCCAAATGTTTTCATGTGAAACCTCTATAATGTTAAGACATTTACCACACAAACAAGGGTCACACTTAACGCAGCACACTCTCTGTTTGAGGCCTCTTAGGAAAACAATAATATCAGTGGTTACTACAAGTGTATTGAAATATAAAAAATAAATATGATCATATGCCATAATTGAAATACAGTACATGAGCAGCATTGTGGTTCAGCAACACTAGCAAATCAATACAGTTTATATGATGGTATAATATTCGTATATCCCTTTTAAGAACATATTACTCACAAAATGGTTTGCACACTGTTTCATAGATATGGTTATAGCAATCTTCAGGTTAGATAATAACATTACAAAGAAATTATGATTCTGAAATTATTCTGATCTGAATCAGAGTGGTTTCGCATCTCAAACATGTATTGTTGTATATGTATACATAAACAAATAGCCTACATGAGTAATGAAGATAAAGTTTAATAAAGATAAATTATTTGAAAATAAATTAGCTGCAATATCTTTCAAATTAAAGTTGCAATAATACCAACATGTTTGCTATTTGTCTATAATCAAAGACTTAAGATATACCAAAGACAATGCACTTCTATTACTTTTTTTTTTGACCACAAACATGTATTGTTGTATATGTATACATAAACAAATAGCCTAAATGAGTAATGAAGATAAAGTTTAAACTAGCAATTATTTGAAAATAAATTAGCTGCAATATCATTCAAATTAAAGTTGCAATAATACCAACATGTTTGCTATTTGTCTATAATCAAAGACTTAAGATATACCAAAGACAATGCACTTCTATTACTTTTTTTTTTGACCAGAACAAAATATACAACAGTAGACCTATATAAAAATGTACATGAAAACATGCCAGGGTGTACAAACCATTGATTCATTAATCAAAAACTGTATAATCATGGAAAAATATTACAAGTCTTCTTTGCTTTTTTATTAACAATGTTTTCCAAACTGGTGCAGTAGTCCTTAGTCTCCTGAAGAAAATGAATTACATTTTGATTGGATCCTGATAAGTAAAAGTAAGTATTATTATTACTTTCATTGGAATAATACATCCATCAAAATTCTTTAACTTGAATATAATATTTGTTTTCATTTTAATATAATTTTCCATATCCACCCAAAAAAGCTTTGTGCATACACAATTATAAAACAGATGGACAATAGACTCCTTTTCCATTGAACAAAAATCACAGGAATAATCAATATCTAAATTAAATCTCTCTAAAACACTTTTAGCTGGATATATACCATGTAAAATTTTAAATGTAACCTCTTTTACTTTATTAGGCCTAGTATGATTCACAAATATGCTAAGATTTTTTCCAATTTATATTTCTAAAAACATTTGGTACAGATTATGCTTTTATGAGTAGCAGTATCACCTGCTATAATACTCCTAATATGCTTATTAGTACAACTGTGTTTAAGAATATCAATGTCTCTTAGAAACATTCTGTCTTTAACATATATTGCCTCAGAAGAATCACTTGCACAAGCTCTTTCAAAACGTATAACTTGTTTGGGTATGGTGTCAATTACAACAGCATACTCTTTTGGCGTAACTAGAAAACCAAATTTGTCCAAAAATTCACTATAAGATAATAAATTACCATTTAAATGTAAAAGTTGTCAAACTAGCACAATATCATTTCCATACCAACTTTAGAGACAAGATTTATTTTTGTATACTGAATACATCTATTATTCCAAATAATATATTCATTTGGGGGAAAATTGTGCTTAAACACCAGCATCCAGGCCAATAAAGCTTGTTTGTGACATTTAGCTAATTTCACATGCAGTTTATCAATTTTAAAATCATATCTCAACAGAACTCCTTGAAAAAGTGTAAAGCGCAACATGGCGGAATATTCCTGCCTTCTCAATAAAAGAGCCAATCGCAAATGATAAAGTCATCACGTCACTGCAGCTGCCCTAAGCTCTTGAAATTTGTAATTTGATTAATTATTTGTAAATAATTAATCAAAAGTTGGGGTTAGTAATTAATACTAAGTTAGTAGGGGGTTAGTAGTTGGGGGTTGATTTAGCAAGCATGCATTAAATTGATCAAAATATAGCCTAGGTGAATTAATCATTTTAATCTAAATGGTTATATAGTATTTGCATCTGATATAGAATTATTTTTCTATAAAACTCCAAATGTCTTTCATATGTAATACTTCTGTAATAATAACATTTATCATTCAAACATGCAAAGGCTACCTTACGTGAAACTCAAGACACTCCCACAATTATGTGAAATTTTTAGGGAATTAGCAAAAACAACGCCATCTCATCTGACACAAATAATCAATCATGATTATCTTTTAGTAACGTTTTTAACATTAATAATTCAGTCAAACTTCGTGTTTTTTTTAAGGTTTTAAGAGTGTGTGTGTGATTTTAACAGGCCTACATTTATATACACATGTATGTCAAGTTATTTGTATAATAAAACACATATTCTTTAGAACAGTTTTGATAAAGCAAATGCATTGGTTACAAGTACTCCATAATATTCCATTTAAAAGAAAAAAGACAAAAAAGACCATCCAGGGTTTTTGTCTGGTCAATAAGGTCTTTGCAAGATGCCTCTCATTCAGTATATTGTTTAACAGCGACCTCTACTGACCAGATTAAGCATTATTACCCTACTGTTTACATTACTTGCTTTATATTCACTCACATGATTTTTCAATAACCTTTCTTTGATCATAAGAATTATCTCATGCATTGCATGCATGACTATTATGTTAATATGCAGCATGCAGGCAAACCAGTGCATTTTTAAATTTTGAACCCTTGTATTTATCAAAGGAAATAAATCAATTAATGAAATAGCCAATTTATATGATTAATCTTGGATTAAAATAATGTCAATGTAATGAAAGTCAATTATTTCTGTATAAATACAATAAAGGAAAGCACTTAACACACATTGCAAGCATTTTAAATTGTCTTTTGCAGCATTCAGGTGAACATCAGTGACATTTCAATCTAATATACAACAATTTAAATATGTACTAATAATAAACAATTATTCAAGACAACAAATTTACATTTTGGATTTTTAATTCCTCAGTTGTTTTGTCTTCCAAATGTTTTCATGTGTAACTTCTATAAAGATTTGACTTTTAGCGTTTAAACAAGGGTTACACTCTCTGTTTTAGGCCCTTTTAGGAAAATAATAATATCACTGGTCACACCCTATTGAAATATTAAACATAAATATGATCATATCATATGCCATCATTTAAATAAGTACATAAACAGCATTGTGGTTTAGCAACTCTATCAAATCAATACAGTTATTGTTATTCATATCCCTTTAAGGACAAACACATATTACTCACAAAATGGGTTACACACTGTTTCATAGATATGGTTATAGCAATCTTCAGGTTAGATTATAACATTACAAAGAAACAGTCGCTGTATCTGAATCAGAGTGGTTTCAGCATCTCAAACATGTATTGCTGTATGTATAAACAAATAGCCTAAATTAGTAATGAAGATCAAGTTTAAAATATTAGCAAGTATTTGAAAATAAACTAGCTACAACTTCATGCAAATTAAAGTTGTGATAATGCCAACATGTTTGCTACGTGTCTATAATGTTATGTGGCCTTGCATGCCACTGTGACCTGATGCAATCATGCCTTCCAAACAGCCTTTATTGTTATTTCTGTGTATTCTTGTGATGTGGACCCTGAGCTCTATAACCTCCTTGTCTACCTGTACATTCTCATACTACTGCCTAAGATACTTTCTGAACTCGCTTGGCAGGTTTCATCACTTTTTATGTGACTTCTTTTTGTTGCGTACATTTTCTGTTTAGGAATACTCTTTAAAAGGGGTTTTAAAGGTGTTTTGAAAGCAAATGGTTTTGTGGGATAGGTTTTTTGCACCATTAAACATTTACAGATAACTTAAATACAGATAACTTAAACTAAAGAACAGAATATTTCCCTGCATATCCCTCAGTTTTTTTTCCTCTAAGCGTAAATGAAAATAAAAATGAAATTAATAATAAAATAAATAAAACTTTGATTCAGCAAGGACATATTAAATGGATCAAACGTGACAGTAAGGACATTAATACTGACAGAAGTTTTTGTTTCAAATAAATGCTCTTCAAACTTTCTGTTCATCAAAGAATCCTTAAAAAATATATCACTTTTACCACAAAAATATTAAGCAGCACTGTTTTCAACATTGATAATAATAAGAAATGTTTCGTGAGCACCTAATCAGTATTTACTCCATTTTTATCAAATAAATGCAGCCTTGGTGAGACTTCTTTCATCTAAACGTTTTAATGGGAGTGTATGTGTTTGCTTTATTTTATTTCATGAATTTTTTTTTTTATAATTTAGGGTTCCTTTGCTGCAAAATTTTCATATAGCCCTTGAGGCATGACAACAAGAACAGTAGGCTACAAATAGTCCTGATTTATTGTCTCCCAACATGCTGATAGGGAACAGTTGAGAAACTGTTCAGACCATTTCACTTTGACTCTTCAAAGCTGAAAGATAAATTATTGGTTTAGATCGATTGAATTGGTCTATCAAGAGCTTTCTTCGGGTCTTCAGGTATCAGTAAACCCAAAGTAAACATACAGTAGCTGGGTGATTCTATAATTGCAGGTACATTTGGTGTCCGAAGTCATTATTTTTTTCTGCTTTTTTTCAAATGGTTATATTTTTAATTATCTTAATAATTTGTTACTTATTGTTATGAATTACAAGATGTTACAGTCAATAACAATATAATAATTTGTGTAAAAAGTGTCTTAAATAGCTCAAAATCATGATTTCTTGTTGTCCGAATGAGTCATTACTCCTTTTCCATTGAACAAAAATCACAGGAATAATCAATATCTAAATTAAATCTCTCTAAAACACTTTTAGCTGGATATATACCATGTAAAATTTTAAATGTAACCTCTTTTACTTTATTAGGCCTAGTATGATTCACAAATATGCTAAGATTTTTTCCAATTTATATTTCTAAAAACATTTGGTACAGATTATGCTTTTATGAGAAGCAGTATCACCTGCTATAATACTCCTAATATGCTTATTAGTACAACTGTGTTTAAGAATATCAATGTCTCTTAGAAACATTCTGTCTTTAACATATATTGCCTCAGAAGAATCACTTGCACAAGCTCTTTCAAAACGTATAACTTGTTTGGGTATGGTGTCAATTACAACAGCATACTCTTTTGGCGTAACTAGAAAACCAAATTTGTCCAAAAATTCACTATAAGATAATAAATTACCATTTAAATGTAAAAGTTGTCAAACTAGCACAATATCATTTCCATACCAACTTTAGAGACAAGATTTATTTTTGTATACTGAATACATCTATTATTCCAAATAATATATTCATTTGGGGGAAAATTGTGCTTAAACACCAGCATCCAGGCCAATAAAGCTTGTTTGTGACATTTAGCTAATTTCACATGCAGTTTATCAATTTTAAAATCATATCTCAACAGAACTCCTTGAAAAAGTGTAAAGCGCAACATGGCGGAATATTCCTGCCTTCTCAATAAAAGAGCCAATCGCAAATGATAAAGTCATCACGTCACTGCAGCTGCCCTAAGCTCTTGAAATTTGTAATTTGATTAATTATTTGTAAATAATTAATCAAAAGTTGGGGTTAGTAATTAATACTAAGTTAGTAGGGGGTTAGTAGTTGGGGGTTGATTTAGCAAGCATGCATTAAATTGATCAAAATATAGCCTAGGTGAATTAATCATTTTAATCTAAATGGTTATATAGTATTTGCATCTGATATAGAATTATTTTTCTATAAAACTCCAAATGTCTTTCATATGTAATACTTCTGTAATAATAACATTTATCATTCAAACATGCAAAGGCTACCTTACGTGAAACTCAAGACACTCCCACAATTATGTGAAATTTTTAGGGAATTAGCAAAAACAACGCCATCTCATCTGACACAAATAATCAATCATGATTATCTTTTAGTAAAGTTTTTAACATTAATAATTCAGTCAAACTTCGTGTTTTTTTTTTAAGGTTTTAAGAGTGTGTGTGTGATTTTAACAGGCCTACATTTATATACAAATGTATGTCAAGTTATTTGTATAATAAAACACATATTCTTTAGAACAGTTTTGATAAAGCAAATGCATTGGTTACAAGTACTCCATAATATTCCATTTAAAAGAAAAAAGACAAAAAAGACCATCCAGGGTTTTTGTCTGGTCAATAAGGTCTTTGCAAGATGCCTCTCATTCAGTATATTGTTTAACAGCGACCTCTACTGACCAGATTAAGCATTATTACCCTACTGTTTACATTACTTGCTTTATATTCACTCACATGATTTTTCAATAACCTTTCTTTGATCATAAGAATTATCTCATGCATTGCATGCATGACTATTATGTTAATATGCAGCATGCAGGCAAACCAGTGCATTTTTTTATTTTGAACCCTTGTATTTATCAAAGGAAATAAATCAATTAATGAAATAGCCAATTTATATGATTAAGTACTCCATAATATTCCATTTAAAAGAAAAAAGAAAAAAAAGACCATCCAGGGTTTTTGTCTGGTCAATAAGGTCTTTGCAAGATGTCTCTCATTCAGTATATTGTTTAACAGCGACCTCTACTGACCAGATTAAGCATTATTACCCTACTGTTTACATTACTTGCTTTATATTCACTCACATGATTTTTCAATAACCTTTCTTTGATCATAAGAATTATCTCATGCATTGCATGCATGACTATTATGTTAATATGCAGCATGCAGGCAAACCAGTGCATTTTTAAATTTTGAACCCTTGTATTTATCAAAGGAAATAAATCAATTAATGAAATAGCCAATTTATATGATTAATCTTGGATTAAAATAATGTCAATGTAATGAAAGTCAATTATTTCTGTATAAATACAATAAAGGAAAGCACTTAACACACATTGCAAGCATTTTAAATTGTCTTTTGCAGCATTCAGGTGAACATCAGTGACATTTCAATCTAATATACAACAATTTAAATATGTACTAATAATAAACAATTATTCAAGACAACAAATTTACATTTTGGATTTTTAATTCCTCAGTTGTTTTGTCTTCCAAATGTTTTCATGTGTAACTTCTATAAAGATTTGACTTTTAGCGTTTAAACAAGGGTTACACTCTCTGTTTTAGGCCCTTTTAGGAAAATAATAATATCACTGGTCACACCCTATTGAAATATTAAACATAAATATGATCATATCATATGCCATCATTTAAATAAGTACATAAACAGCATTGTGGTTTAGCAACTCTATCAAATCAATACAGTTATTGTTATTCATATCCCTTTAAGGACAAACACATATTACTCACAAAATGGGTTACACACTGTTTCATAGATATGGTTATAGCAATCTTCAGGTTAGATTATAACATTACAAAGAAACAGTCGCTGTATCTGAATCAGAGTGGTTTCAGCATCTCAAACATGTATTGCTGTATGTATAAACAAATAGCCTAAATTAGTAATGAAGATCAAGTTTAAAATATTAGCAAGTATTTGAAAATAAACTAGCTACAACTTCATGCAAATTAAAGTTGTGATAATGCCAACATGTTTGCTACGTGTCTATAATGTTATGTGGCCTTGCATGCCACTGTGACCTGATGCAATCATGCCTTCCAAACAGCCTTTATTGTTATTTCTGTGTATTCTTGTGATTTGGACCCTGAGCTCTATAACCTCCTTGTCTACCTGTACATTCTCATACTACTGCCTAAGATACTTTCTGAACTCGCTTGGCAGGTTTCATCACTTTTTATGTGACTTCTTTTTGTTGCGTACATTTTCTGTTTAGGAATACTCTTTAAAAGGGGTTTTAAAGGTGTTTTGAAAGCAAATGGTTTTGTGGGATAGGTTTTTTGCACCATTAAACATTTACAGATAACTTAAATACAGATAACTTAAACTAAAGAACAGAATATTTCCCTGCATATCCCTCAGTTTTTTTTCCTCTAAGCGTAAATGAAAATAAAAATGAAATTAATAATAAAATAAATAAAACTTTGATTCAGCAAGGACATATTAAATGGATCAAACGTGACAGTAAGGACATTAATACTGACAGAAGTTTTTGTTTCAAATAAATGCTCTTCAAACTTTCTGTTCATCAAAGAATCCTTAAAAAATATATCACTTTTACCACAAAAATATTAAGCAGCACTGTTTTCAACATTGATAATAATAAGAAATGTTTCGTGAGCACCTAATCAGTATTTACTCCATTTTTATCAAATAAATGCAGCCTTGGTGAGACTTCTTTCATCTAAACGTTTTAATGGGAGTGTATGTGTTTGCTTTATTTTATTTCATGAATTTTTTTTTTTATAATTTAGGGTTCCTTTGCTGCAAAATTTTCATATAGCCCTTGAGGCATGACAACAAGAACAGTAGGCTACAAATAGTCCTGATTTATTGTCTCCCAACATGCTGATAGGGAACAGTTGAGAAACTGTTCAGACCATTTCACTTTGACTCTTCAAAGCTGAAAGATAAATTATTGGTTTAGATCGATTGAATTGGTCTATCAAGAGCTTTCTTCGGGTCTTCAGGTATCAGTAAACCCAAAGTAAACATACAGTAGCTGGGTGATTCTATAATTGCAGGTACATTTGGTGTCCGAAGTCATTATTTTTTTCTGCTTTTTTTCAAATGGTTATAAAATTGTCAATTCTGTTACCGTCAAACTCTGTGACCAAGGTAGAGTAACAATGCTGATAATAGTGTAACAGAACTGACAGTCTACCGGATAATTCTGTCAATTCTGTTACTTTACAATTCTGTTACTTAAAGGGTCAACTCTGTTTATGATCTATTTTCACAAAAAAGCTATACAATTGTTGATTAAAATCTCATAAACATTATTGAGATATGATGCACCCTTATAATATTTCAACAACATTTCTCTTTTTTTCTACTGGATATTGTATATAATACATTTTCAGATGGAAAATTATTTGCTCCAAGTGGACAATTCTGTGAAGACATAGGTATTTTTTTAATGTTTAAGGTATGCATAGGTGAAAAATTATTGTCTAATGATACAAAAAAGATTTTTCCTTTTATGATTTATTGTTATTTCTACACATTGCCTAATTTGTCCATAACAGAGTTAACAAACAATACCATAAAGACATATTTTTTTCATTTTTTTTTTTCATTACAAGTAAAAAAAGTAAGTAACTTGTGTTTGGCAAGCACTGAATTATTAAAATTTTGTTTTCAATAAGATACTGGAAATAATTTCTGAATCAATTATAGAATTCAATAAGATACTGGAAAGAATTTCTGTTAGTGAACAACTTTATGAAATGCCAAATGTATCTCCAATTATAGAATCATCCAGCTATCCTCCTTGCATTGTCTTTGTCCTCTAAGTTTTTTTTTTTTTTTTTTATCATGTGGACTTGTTTTTCTGCCACCCCCTTTAAGACGTGCAGGCCATGCTCATCAATTCCTGTGCCTGTTATGTTCTCAATACACACTGTTTTGTGATATCTGGAGGTGTGTCACCATGTGCTACAGCTCAACCACTAAGAGCTCACTAATGTTTACCACAGCTGTTACAACCTTTGTGCAAATGTTCGTCAAACCCTATCTTTCCTTGAACTTAAATCGCTAAAATCAAGATTAAAGGTCCGAATAAACGGATCAATACACTGCATAGAGGGCAGAGTCCTTTAGCAGTATATAAATACTGGTGGGCAGTGCTGTCAGCTTAAAACATTTAAGGGCTTTACTTAAAGACCAATACAGGCTTAAGGGATATTCCTACACGTATTTTGTTTAATCAGTAAAAGACAAGGCAATATGCAGGCTTTTAGAAACTGCGGTTTGTGTGCTAGTGGGAGTCTTCTTAAAGGCCGGACCGACTTCCTGGTTGCTCGGAGAAACATGGCTATCCTACGACTGAGTGCTGCATGCGTTCAACTCCTCAAGTAAGATTGCGGTCATATTTTAAGCTAAAAGGTGTGGTAGAAATGGGTTTTAGGAAGTTATTTTCAATTAAGCTCTATGCTCAGTCTAATGAATTTTCTTATATTAAAGGGACAAGGCCAATGTTTTCTGCAGGAGTCCCGTTCATCGGCGTCTCCTGCGCCTGCCGGAGGTCGCCCGATCCAATAGAGTCGCTTTCAGTCTCGCCAGTAGCCTCTGTGCAGTTCCTTTTACACAGGTAACATTAATGTATAACCGTTTAAATGTTGCATATAGACAGTGAACAAATGACAAACTTGTAAAACGCTCGTATAGAGAGCGTGACCACATGACAACATTATTTGGATTCGTCGAATCAGTTACTGTCGCATAACTATTTTCTTAATACATTTTTTTGCAAACTGAAATGTTTTTCTTATTGAATGCTGCCGCAATGCAGTCAGTCACATTAAAGTGTAACAAAATAAATCAGAAATATGTATTGCAAAAGGTTATACAGGGAATTCCCATAGCCTACTATGTTATGTTCACTTTTTTGTAGAATACTACTTTTTACAAGAAAACTTTTAGTACATGATGAGATTAGGGCTTTAAGAGTTATGTTAATTCAGTATCCGCTCCGACTCATTTTTATAAGTGTTGTTGATTCACTGAAAAGAATCGGCTCATTAGAGTCATTCATTTGAGAATGGCACTACACTGGTCTAGCTGGATGTTTATTATTCACGGAAAGGAGTAATTTTGGGAGTCTAAAATATGCAATGGGTTCCCGATACGATTCATTACTATTGTGACAAGTGTAATAAAACGCATCCCTTTTTTCTTCAGCAGGTTGAAAACCTCTCACATGAATCCCTGATTCGTCGGGCCTCATGCCTGGTCACAGACAGTGCCAACACGTACCTCTCTCAGACCACACTGGCTCTTTTGGATGCCCTCACACAGTATGCCAAGGCAAGACTTGTAAACACAGCATCTCAAACCTATAGTTCACTCAGTAAAACTAGCTTCACGATGTGTCGTTCACTTGATTGCTGACAAAGGTGTTATATTTGTAATAAAATATATAGAATATAATTAAAGTAATTTTACCGTATTTAATTTTCTTAGGCACTACATACACTCATTGCCCTTCAGAAGCGATATATAACCTCTATAGGAAAACTGACCCCTGCTGAAGAGGACAGCATTTGGCAGGTGATCATTGGGCAGCGAGTGGAGGTAAATTCTGTTCCTTTAAATGTTTATTTCTTTTTTGTAGAACAAGGTCTGCTTTAGTTTATCTAAGTGTTGTTTACATTTTGCAACAATATAGATCATGATTAAGACTGATAAACAGACCTTGCTGATATCAGAGCTTTCACAGTGTTTTCCCCGTTTTTCAGGTTAGTGATAGATTAGAAGAATGCAAACGCTTTGAGTCAAACTGGATGAATGCCATCAACATCTGTGAGTTGTCAGCAGATGCAGCCTACAATTCGGGTATGTTTATAAATTATCCTTAATTATTAAACCTATAAGTTTGACCTACTGTGCAATTTGAAAGCATTTATTGTACACGTGACTTTGGTATGGTCTGTGGATTGATTTTTACAGGAGCAGAGCATGCATGCACCGCAACAAAGACTAATCTGCAGGTGGCACAGTGCAAAGTGGAAGAGCTTAGAAAGATCTCAAAAGCAGCAGAGAAAAAACTGGCCGAAACGAAAGCAGAAGAAATCCAGAGAATGGCAGAGTATGCCTCCAGCATTGACATTCATGATCTGGAAGATATTCCAGAGGCCTACCTTCGTGAAGACTAGAAAAAAAATAGACATTTGTGACATTGGTATTCTGTAGCCAGCAGTGAATCACTCAGTGGGTATGACTGAATCAAGAATGCACCTTTATATATATATTTGCAATCCGTATTTGGTTATTGAATTAAAAGTAGGCCTCCTTTTGAAGGCCTCGTTGAATCAATATGGTTCATGTTCATAATGATAGAGCAGGTAAAAGTAAAAAAAAAGTGTTAAAGTGATTAATGCAGCTTGTAAGATGCATAAAATGTATGTAGAGCAGAAGCCTGTAAAGAAATTGCTTTGAAAGTAACACTGATTTAGTATTTGTATATATGTATATATTTTTCATATTGTTTATTTTTTAGGGCAATTAAATGTTAATGCAACAATGAAATCATATCACATGTTGTGATATTGCAGTGCATACAAAGTTGCAATCAATCCGTTTTATATTTCTAGAGATCAACTGTTATTTATTATTCTAATAAATGGAAAATTTATATAGAACCGTTTTTGCAAAATGTGTGAATTCCAATCAATTATTTTCTTGAACTGAATTATGGTGTCTGCAAATTTGACAATGAATTTATATAAATATGTATAATATTTTGTGGGAAGGTATTATTGATTTAAACATTATACAATTTTTCATTTACATGCAAACTCTAATTAAATTATATTATCATTATTAGTTAAAGGCAGAGTAAGTGATTTCTGGTAGCCAATGTTGATATTTGAAATCACCAAAACAAACACGCCCCTACCCCAAAAGGGTCTTGCCCCTATTTTGATAGCTCCTCCCCACATATACGTACGCAACCCAGGCAACGATTAGTTCTGTGAAACAAAGCAAAACCAATGTTACACCGTGTCTACAGGACGTGAGCGTCGAGGCGCAACAAATCCCCGACAGAAAACTGCTGCCGGGTTCTATTTATGACGTGCTGACACAAATTTCAAATGGTTTTCAACGGTCGTTTGATCGCGTCCAGTGTAGGCAGACTTTAGCTGTTGTAGACACGGTGTTACTCACCTATTGAGAAAAAACAAAGCAACCTCGGCGTCCGATCGCAGGCCTCCACTCCTTGAGTTCTCTCCAGCGCTGGAAAGCTGATCCGATGCCCCTTATTGCTGATTGGCTACAAGTTTGTTTTGCGATTCGGCCCCAATCAGTTTTCTAAAGTGTTTTTGAAAAATCACATACCCTGCCTTTAAAGTTGCTTTCATTTAGTCGGTTTCATGTAGAAGTTCACAGTTTTGACCAACAGAGGGCAATGCCATTTTTTTTATGGAAAAAGGAAAATGTTTTGCATACAGGTGCCCTTTTTCTTTTTCTTTCACTACTTACTTTTTTATGCTATTGTTATTTATTTTTATTATTCTTTCTAGTTTATCTTTTACTGTATATTCTATATTTGTATGTTATTTGTTTTGTCCTAGTAAGTTATGTTTGTTCCCCTTCTACCCGATCATTCTCATGAGGAGCAAAAAAAGTAAGAATTTCATTGGTACATATGACAATAAAGCTCTTGAATCTTGTTTGGCTGGAAATACAACATCGTAATAATATTTTAGTCTAATTACAATACAGAAGTCTGTTATTAACTGTAACTAAATAATAGTAAATGGATACCCAAAATAGATTTCTGTAATCATTTACTCAACCTGTTGTTGCAAACTCATGACTTTTTTCTTCTGCTGAACACTAAAGTAGATATGCAGAATGGCAGCCTCAGTCACCATTTTTATTGCATAATTTTTCTATACAATAATATTGAATAAATATATATTAATATTGTTTTTCATACAACTGTCATTCTGAACAATATCTACTTTTGTGTTCCACAGATGATGACAGAATCATCATGTGATAAGAGAGCTGAATGATTTTCTTTTTGACACTTTAGGTTACAAAATACATTTAATACAGTTTCTTCAAATTGAATTTTCATTCATTTTCAGTAATATACAGCACAATGTTGCATGCTTTCCTAAAGACATCGAAATTATGCTTATCAAGGATTGATATGGCCTGTATTTATACTGAGAATCCTCTAAGTGAATGGTTTTACAGACCCAGGGTTCCCCATTTAGACTCAGTCAGCTCAGGGCCCCCCAGTATAAAACTCTTGCTAGATTTTCTCTGTAACACCTTATAATATCTTCAATTAAGAACAATCTATCATGTTACATTGTAGAATGATCAGCAGATCTTTAGTTACAAAAAAGAAAAAGAAAACTAATAGTTACCAATGTCTTAATTTCAGAAAATGAGATATATTTCCTCTTTTAACTCCACGAAAATATTTGTGTGTGCATCAAGTTCCAGAAGTATTTTAGTGAGAGAAAAGGGCCGATAAAAATGATTGATTGGTGTAAATGGCAACACTCGGTTGGGGATTTATCACTCTTGGAAGGCATAAATAAAACACAAGGATCATGGAAAGCGTGCCCAGCATGGCTCACTCTTTAGTCTGAGTGAACTGGGCGACATCTCCCATGCACCCCATTGAGCCAAGCCATTCCGATACCCTGTCTAGTTTTGTAATGTTACAAGGAGCATTTTAGCAAATGCATTCAAGCAAGACCAAATGAAGTTCAAGAATCCGTAATAGTACCGCTGACAGCTCAAATGCACAGCCTATATTAAGACGATTGAATATATATCGATTAAAGGCGCTTCAAAAAACCCTAAAGATATCCCGGGACCCATTCATTTAGCTGTTGCTATTATAATTTCATCATTTGTGTCTGAAAGAGAGTAAATGCTAACTGCATCGCAATGCTCCGCATTGTTGACGGGTTTATTTTTAGTCGGAAACCGCAGCTGGGCTGACGGTACCGCCCACGCGCGGCTTGGCTGCTGTGGATCACACACCGAGTTGATTCAACAACGAGGATCTCACTACTGCAGTCTGAAACCATGGCAGAGGAAGTAAGACACATCTTTGGGAATAGCACGTTTTTCCATGGACTTCTATCTCTAATGGGGCTTCTGTTGAGCGTCTGCACTGGTGGGTAGCTACTTTATCCTTTTTCAGGATGATAACATGCCCGATCCCAATTCTGTTTTATACCCCTTCCCCTTGTCCCTTAAAACAGAGTGTCAAGGGGTAGGGGTGAAAATATTCCCCTAAAAATTGGGACACCACTACTATGCTACTATACGTCACCATACGTCGTCTAGCTTCTACAATACACACATCTGTACTGGTGTGCTGGTGTGCATTAGAGCCTTTAATTACCGTTCTATATTAATGCGCTGCTTACTGACACACACACACACATATCAGAGATCGCGCAGCTCACACATCCAGGAGAAAAGAAACTGTCGCTTTTTGACTTCGTGCAGTCTTATTTTCTCCATTCATTTAGCTGTTGCTATTATAATTTCATCATTTGTGTCTGAAAGAGAGTAAATGCTAACTGCATCGCAATGCTCCGCATTGTTGACGGGTTTATTTTTAGTCGGAAACCGCAGCTGGGCTGACGGTACCGCCCACGCGCGGCTTGGCTGCTGTGGATCACACACCGAGTTGATTCAACAACGAGGATCTCACTACTGCAGTCTGAAACCATGGCAGAGGAAGTAAGACACATCTTTGGGAATAGCACGTTTTTCCATGGACTTCTATCTCTCATGGGGCTTCTGCTGAGTGTCTGCACTGGTGGGTACTTTATCTTTTCCAGGATGATAACATGTCATCTTGAATCGGACTTACCTTAAAGTTAACATGCAAGTTTGCGGTGAAGTTTACCTAGCGAGCTGGGATGGGGTGTCTGCGATAGCATGCCTATGTGTAAATTCTCCTTTAGCTGTTTTAAAATTAACTGTTATTGAACTAACAATAATAAGCTCTTTATCTTACTTTCAGAATTTTTTTTTTTTTTTTACCTTAAGATGCCCAAGATACAAGCAAAGCGTGTTTAAGTACTGCCTTATCTTTAATTCACTTTAATTGTAATTTATTTTATTTAAATATACATTATGTAACACACGCTGTAACATGAAAAATTAATGCAAAAATCCAATTATTTATTTTTGTGAGTTTGATGTTTGATCTAACATTTTTGTATTGCATGTTTTTTTTGTTTTTGTTGTTGTTTTTGGGAAGATGACCAGATTACACATTATTAGAATTATTAGAATTTTAATTAATAGTATAGCTTTTTATTAGGCTACTTTAAAGATGCATTCAGTTATTATTGTCAAATTTTTGGCATATGCTTTATACATAAAGAAATTAAGTGTCAGGGTCATATTAATATAAAAAAATGTCCAAACTAAATAAACAAACAGCTTTGTGAAGTGGCAGCAGTTAGCAAACAAACCTAATGCATCCAGGCCAATAGGTGTCAGTATAAAGTTTAAAGGCACTGGTAGCTGATTATTGATATCTAAACATTAACCAAAACTTACTAGGTGCATCCCAGTGTGCATACTCATGCACTATTCTAAAATAGTGTGACACCGTGTCTACACTGGACGTGAGTGGCGCGATGTGACAAAATTCTATAGAACCCATTATAATCAGTGATGCTGTCTACACTGGATGTGGCACGATGTGACACAACAAATCCCGACAGTAAAATGTTGCCTCGTTCTATTTATGATGTACTGACAAAAAGTTCAAATGATTTCAGTGGTCGCTTTGTCGCGTCCAGTGTAGACAGCCTCAATCTATTGCGGCGTGGTGCAGCGTGAATTGACGCGATGCATCCGGTGTAGACACGGTGTATCCGGTGTAGACACGGTGTGAGTAGTGTGTTCACTCTGAAAATTCCAAAAAGAAAAGGCGCACATCAAATACCCAGATGATGCACTTAATTAACTGAAAATAAGCTAAAATACATGCTTTTGACAGAAAGGTACATCCCAGATAACAGAGAACGTTCTGACAACTTTCACTGATCTTTTTGAAAATTGATAAATGTTAGGAGAAAACTTTCTTAAAGTAGGCCAAATGTTTATGGAGCATTCTTATAACCTTATCAATATTTGATATACGTTCTCATAACGTTGAGAGAAAACGCTCAGAAATCAACGCTCTCTGAACATCCTTATGATATTATTTGGACTTGAGCATTCTAAGGAACATTTTTGTAGCTTTTAAATAACGTTCTAATATGACAAGAAAACACATTTTAACATTCTTAGACATTTTCATTCATCTGGATGTTTTAAGGTTCTTAGAATATTAAAAATAAACATTCAAGTAATGTCATATTGGGTGAAAATAAAGTTAGTAAAATGTTGAACGAAACGTTTTTGTAACCTTTAATCAAAGTTCAAATCAAGACAAGAAAACCGGACCTTTCGACATTTTAGAAACATTTAGGTTTAAGTTTGGTTATTTCGAGCAAAATATATATATATATATATACAAAGCAATATACCCACAATGTTTTTATAACCTGAATTTGTTACTTGGGATATTGCATAGTGTATAGTATTTCTTTTGGGATACAACTTCTATGTGAGATTCAGATTCCACTGTCTCACTCAGACTGATGAACCAGAATGGAATGGTTGTAAAAAGTGTTTGTGTAAATGTATCTGGTGTAGAACAAGTGAAAGGGTGGGTGTGTTTAAGCAAGGGGGTTGAGGGCGCACTTTAGTGCCTGAGAGAAAAAGGACTGAAGCCGCAGAGTCTGGAAGTATTGACCTGTTATTGGGCACTCTGCCAGTGGCACCTTCCACTTTTGTTGCCTTAAATATTAGGTTAAAATAGGAGAAACTCTCCGCCTGCCCTTTAGAAAAACACTGCAAGAGGAAGTGGTATGTTAAACAGAATGACTATAATCATATTGCCCAATGGGAAGGGTGGCAAAATGGATGCAGCAAGCAACTTTAAGCATAAATAAAGCATTTGCAAAATGGCAGGGCTAGGTCATGGGTCATGGTAGTTCACTTTGATAGACTAGCTGCTAATGTTGGCTTTGCAGGTCAGACAGGAGAAATGCTGACTTAAGTAATAAGAAACATAAATGGATGTTGAATTAACAGTTACCAGAGTAGATGGCAGACTATGTCTCTGAATTCAGTCTATTTAGACAGAATATTTAAGAGGTTTTGGGATTGTTGATAATTTCAAGAGACTCTGAAACTGTTTTTGTTGTTTCAAATAGTGATAGACCAGACCAATTAATTATTTAAATACACTTAGTATATACATATATAAACTATTTTCACTCACACATTGAATAAAACATTTTTAGTTTCAGGTTTTAAGTAGAAAGACTTAAGAAATACTCCAATAATGTATTTACAACTTAGGAAAACAATTTGTAAATTAATTATGCGACCAAGATTTAGAGTAAAACTAAATTATAATATAAGAATTCTAAAATAAGAAGTATAATAAGTGTTATTTTTATTTGAATCTTGTTAAAAGTATATATAAGTATTTATATATAAAAGTATAATATTAAATAATTCTATAATTGTATATATATATATATATAAAATATATACAATTTACCATCATTAAATTGGATTAATTATATGTCTTGCTGCAATATAGGATTTTGGTTTGGGTCGATTAATTGTTTTAGCCGATGTATGGCTTTTCATGAATGTATCATAAATCCAACGTGTATGTAATTTGAAGAAAGAATGGGATTTGAGGCTTTGTAAAACCAGCAGTTTGTTTTTCTGTAGTGTGCCAATTGATTGCATAGGGTCATTTCAAGTATATATTTAGCTGACAGGCCATCCTCTGTGGTCGCTATCGGCAAATGACATGCAGGCTCATCCAGGGTCACGTAAGGACAAGGTGTTTGTGATAGCCTCCTTGCTGTAGACTGAGAAAGATTTATGTTATGGAAATACAGTCAGCAAGTGTCACCCTGATCAGAAAAATTAGACCAAGGTGAAAGCAATGCAGGCTCAGCTCCTCCATTATGCAAGTAATACGTCACAAAAATATGGGCTAGCCAGTGTTATTTGATTGCTGCATGCTGAATGGATCGCCAGATGTGATTTAGGCTAATTGTTTTTTGTTGGCTCCCCTCTTGAAAAGATGCTTAAGTTTGGCTGCTTTGTATAGAGCATAGAAAAGACCAATGTATGTTAGGGATGCACCGAAATGAAAATTCTTGGCCAAAGCCGAAGCCGAACAAAATGAAACACTGGGCCGAAGGCCGAATACCGAATACCGAACACGGTTTTTCACATTTTCCCCCCATGTAGGCCTATTTTGCCGGGTTTTTTTCACCATTGCATTAATTAAATTGCCAAAATGTGCTTTTTACTGTTTTGTCCTGCTTTTCAAATAAAAAATCAATTACAAAACAACAATTTAAAAATATTTACTTAACACTGAAATTTTTTTTTTTCATTCTAGCAGACATGAAGTCAAGTCAAGTCAAGTCACCTTTATTTATATAGCGCTTAAGTTCAGTTTAGATTTTCCTTGCGATTTGGACTTTGAACCCTGGCTCCGCGAGCTCGTGCAGCGCTGTCAGAATACATGCAATTCGTGCGTGCATTAGAAAATATAACATTATGCAGTTGATTTACTAATCATTTAAAGATAATTTAGCGATTTCAATCATCATACAGTAGCCTAACCACCAGCATCAGCCACCTCTTCATCTCATCGGAGACATGTGATGCAGCACTAAACAGTCTTTCGCTTTCGGTGCTTCGTGCTTGTAATGATTTCTGCATCTTTCTCTAATAGTTTTAAATACCGAATAATTTCGGTTGCCGAATATTCGGTGCATCCCTAATGTATGTCAGTAGTGATCCAGAATGCATGCTTACTATCACAGGCCAATTTAGATGGACTGACTCATATTATGTGTGCTGCATCATCCAGCCTGTCTTTGTACTTCATTTTAATCTCACTTAGCCTACATAACTGCAGGCTGAAATCTAACAATCACATTAAAAGATTCTTTTGAAGGAGGTCCATCGGGAAATGACTATTAGACATTATTGTGAGCTGAGGCAGCACGAAGCACATGCAATGACCGCAGAGAAGAATTTTGCTGTGAATGTCTTCCATCCTGGAAAATGTGATAATCAGAGGCTCTGTAACTCTGGGCTGCTCTCCATTAAACAATGTAATGCAGTAACAATGCAGTAACCTTCAGCCCAGGGAAAGTGCTTTTCCTTGTTATGAGTGTATTTACTTTGTTGAAAAGAGCAGGATGGCTGATCACAGGTATACAATGGGGGAAATATTTATTTGATCCCCTGCTGATTTTGTAAGTTTGCTCACTTACAAAGAAATGAAGGGTCTGTAATTTTTATGGTAGGTTTATTTTAACGTATAGAGACAGAATACCAACTAAAAAATCCAGAAAAAAAACACATTATATAAAGGTTAGAAATTGATTTGCATTTCAGTGAGTGAAATAAGTATTTGATCCCCAAGCAAAACATGACTTAGTACTTTGTGCAGAAACCCTTGTTGGTAAGCACAGAGGTAAGACGGTTTTTTGTAGTTGGTCACCGGGTTTGCACACATCTCAGGAGGGATTTTGATCCACTCCTCTTTACAGATCCTCTCTAAATCCTTAAGGATTCTTGGCTGTTGTTTGGCAACTCGAAGTTTCAGCTCCCTCCACAGATTTTCTATAGGATTGAGGTCTGGAGACTGGCTAAGCCACTCCATGACCTTAATGTGCTTCTTCTTGAGCCACTCCTTTGTTGCCTTGGTGGTATGGGAGCTCCAGACCGAGGCCGATTGATGGTTATTTTGTATTTCTTTCATTTCCGAATAATCGCACCAACAGTTGTCTCCTTCCCGCCAAGCTTCTTTGCTGATGGTCTTGTAGCCCATTCCAGCCTTGTGCAGATCTACAATCTTGTCTCTGACATCCTTTGACAGCTCTTTGGTCTTGCCCATGGTCGTGGGAGAGGTTGGAATGGAAGATACAGATTGTGTGGACATGTGTCTTATACACCTGAGCTGACATTAGGAGTAACTTCTTAAAGTGGCAGGACTAATCTGTGTTCCACATGGGCACATAACCAATCTGTGGGAGCCAGAATTCTTGCTGGTTGGTAGGGGATCAAATACTTATTTCACTCACTGAAATGCAAATCAATTTCTAACCTTTATATGATGTGTTTTTTCTGTTTTTTTGGTTGATATTCTGTCTCTATCCGTTAAAATAAACCTACCATAAAAATTACAGACCCTTCATTTCTTTGTAAGTGGGCAAACTTACAAAATCAGCAGGGGATCAAATAAATATTTCCCCCACTGTATGTTGTGTTTTGGATGCTGTATTTCCTGTCAGGCTTCTTAACTAGCTGGCTTCCACTGGTCAACCAGCTTGATCAGAACACCATGCTAGTAAAATCTGGTGTTGGTGAATATGATAATGTAGCAGGTATGATGTTTCACTTTAATAGTTTTATTCCAGCAAGAATTGGGTCAGTGACCTAAAACCTGACCAGAAAAAAATTCCAGATCTACTAATTTTCCATTAAAAATCCGATTCATACATACAATGACTTCTTCAATGATCATGTTTTTATTTTCTGAATTTGAATTCAATTCAGTATTGTCTGGGAACAAGTATTGTCTAGGAAAAAAAGTAAAAAATGTCAGGGTGATATAACTGTCCTGATATCATAATGAAAAAATAAATAAATAAAAAGAACAAAATTCTTGAGGAAAAAAACTATGTATTGAGTAGTTTAGCATCTTTAATTTAATTTATATCATAGAGACCACCATGACTGTGTCAAGGTCTTTAAAAATCAGATAATTATCCTTTTTTGGACATGGTAAGAAGGTTATTTAGTGTTATTTTTGCATCCCTTTTAGTATTCATATTTTGAATTTTTATTTAATTTTTTTTTTAAAACAATAATTAAATTGTTTTACGTTTTAATTGTGTTTTTGTAATTTTTATTACTTTTATAAAAACATTTATACAGTTTTTAAATTATTTGTATTTCCGTTTTAGTTTTACTTTTTTAGTAAATCATCTTAACCTAAATAAAAATTGAGAAATTTTGCCTTGGCAACTAGATTGAACAAAAAGTTTTAAAGGTTTAAAGTTTTTAAGGCTTCAGTTTTACTTAACTATAATAACCCGATACTTTAGGTTGTAAAATGCCTTTTTACCTTGTAAATAATATAATATATAATATAATTAAAAAATATATTTTACTATGTACAATAACAATTTGGCATGTGTTTAAAAAAAAACATTAAATCATAAAAAATCATTTTGATATTTTGGGGGGCATAAAGTCAAAAATGGTAACAAGTTCCGACCCCTGCAGACCCTCGTGACTCTGTGTTAAGTTCACTTAGGTTTGTCATTGACCCAGTTGTCTTGATTGAATTCATAGCATGTCATTTAATTTCCCATTCATGTGTTTGCATAGTCACAGTCATTATTGTCAGTTGCAATGCTTACACAATAACATCAGATCGGTGCATATTCCAGTACAACACATGCATTGACCATATTTAGATCTTTTCCTTTCCATTGCTTATGTGATAGGCGCTGAACGTCCTCTAGTTTCCTTACAGAATCAAATCCATCTGTTCTTGCAGTATTGAGAGCCCCATCTGTCTGGGCATTGGAACAAAGAGGGCATTTTATGTGCAGTGATCTTCTATGCTGTCTTTGTAATTGTTAGTTAGCAGTGGAAGCTTTTAACAAGGGCTACCGTGCAGGAACACAGTCCATGTGCTGTGATGTTGATGAGGCCTCGGCTGCGTTCTCCTTAACTGTTGATGTATGAGGTAATCACAAGACATGGAGGGTGTGGGGTGCTTATGGTCGTTTTGGTGCATTTTATTTCTATTGTAAATATGACCGCATGCTACCCCATGAGAGCATGAGTCCATGTGGTTTGTTCAAAGTTTTGTATGACGGGGAAGCTTCATTGTAGAACTTGTAATGATTATTCAGCAGGCTTAGAAGGATTTCCTTTTGAACTGGGTTAACTTTTGACAGAAATAGGCTTCGGTGGGTGAATCTTCAGAGACTTGTCTAAATGGTGTGTCCTGTATTACCACCATTTGAGATAATGTGATATCATCATCAATGACATAAGTGTCATAAGTGTCAACAATAAAGAGAATTCTTTAAAAAAAAAACCTACTTTAAAAACACATGTAAATTTTCATATTTTTTCAAATATAATGAATTAATAAATCATAAATATCATTACATTTTTGTGGAGTCGCACTCATGACACTTCACAACCTGAACTAACATTCTGACTTTCATTAAAAAAAAAAGTTAAATTAAATTTTTTTTTAAACCTATTGACCTTGACAAACATTCATGAGGGTCTATATGATATAATTTTCTACTTTTATGATATATATATATATAATTTTTGTTGTTGTTGTTGGTTGCATGACATGATTGTCGGTTGTGCCTCATGACTTTTTACTGGACAGAAAGAGGCTTAACTATTTAATAAGGTTTCTTCTCAATAATTTATTTCTTTTAATGAGGCTTTTTCTTAATTATGATATCAAGACAGTTGTATCATCCAGACATTTTTAAATGATTTATAATAAAAAAAAAAAAATACAAGCATACTCATCACTGAAGAAGTCAAATAAATGACATTTTTAATGTAATGTTTTTTTTCTTTTTAAATGTATAGATTTGGAAAACGAGCATGTTTCATCATGTAATTGACCAGATTCTCCCAGGATAGAAAAAAATTGGTCAAGGAAAAAAAAAAAAAAACTAGGGAAAAATTTCACTCATAAATTGCTATATTTCACTAATAATTGCAAATGAACAGTAAGCAACACATTCAATTAAATGTGTAAAAAATTGGAAGTAGAAAGACTTTTTTTTTGGTAAAACATACTTTGTTTTATTTACAACTTCGAAAAAAATATTGCTGGACTGACAAAGATAGGCGTAGAAACAATTTTCACTCAGAAATTGCTAGTAAATTTCTCAAACAACTACATAGAAATGGCAAATAACACATTGAATTAAATGTGACATTTTAAAGTAGACAAATGTAAATATTATTTTCTTGTAAAACATACTCCGAAAACCTTTTTTCATTTTACAACTTTAAAAAAATATTTTTTTTACATTATCAGCATGGTGTTTTTTTTTTCCATCTCTATAGCTTTCATCATCTATATCCCAAGTGTGTCCCAAGTGCTTGATTTTTTTTTTAGTTAAACTGAAACTAAATTGCATCAGAATCTTTCCCGCCTGTGCTAATGTTGCTTGTTGACTTTAATGGTCACACAGGTGGACAAGGTATTAAATCGATGGAATTTGACATGCAAGCAAACTTAAGGACAAAGCGCTCAAAGTGGGTGGTTTTGGTTATCAATACCGATTTGTGTTCTGGTCTGCCATTTTGTGGACAGGGTGAAGAAGAAAAGGGGAGTGTGCAGAGAAAGTAAACTAAGTCTATTGTGTTTCATGTTGACCAAACTGCTGTGCTACTTTGCTTTTTAATTCAGTCTTGTTTGTCTGTCCTTCCCTTTGTGACATCTTGAGTGTCCTGTGTCTTTGTTGGCAACATTTCAACCCCCTGAAAGCCTTGAGGAACAACATCTCATCCTTTGATTTTGGCACATCCTAGCAGACTTGTTTTAGTGGACTTTTTGGAGGACATATAGAGGGTTTTGACATTTCTGGTAATGTTGCGCAAACTGAGTCATTGTGTGTGCTGATCCAAAGAATGCGAACAGATTTTCACACTTCTTTTGTTTGAATAGGCGTAAGTTTTTTCAGTTGAGCGCCGCTTCCTGTTAGTGTATGCATGAACACTAAGACTCAGAAGGGAAGGAAAACAGTTCTCAGTGAGTTTGGGATGAAAGTAAAAAACCTAGCCCTTGTATACCCAGATAGCGTGCTGTTCGGAGAAACCTCATTAACAGCTCACATTCCATACTTTAGTCACCTTGTTTTGAAACTCACATTTTAATCAGGCGTTCAGAGGAATAATGCTTAATGTAGTGCATTTAAAATGAGTTTCCAGCTTGGATTTCAGATTAGGATCATTTTTCAGAACAATGTGGTACTTGAGGAAATTTAAAATAATACTCAAAGAAGACAACTTAAAGCAAAAGAGTAGTGGCATTTAAATGTACTACTAACACTTACGTTTAAAAGTTTGAGATCTGTAAGATTTGTATTTTTGAAAGAAATTAATACTTTTATTAAGCAAGGATAGATTAAAATGATCAGTAAAGACATAGTTGCAATTTTTATTTAAAAAAAAGAAAGCTGTTCCTTTGAAGTGTCTATTCAGCAAAGTATCCTGAAAAACAAAACAATCGCTGTTTTAAAAAATATGAATTTTTTCAACATTAACAATAATAAGAAATATTTCTTGAGCAGCATATTAGGATAATTTCTGAAGGATCATGTGACTCTAAAGACTTGAGCAATGGCTGCTGAAAAAAAATCAGCTTGGCCATCATAAATAATAAATGACTTTTTACAGTATATTAAAAGAGAAAAGAGTTCTCTTAAATTGTAATAATATTTCACAATATTTCTGTTTTTACTGTATTTTTGGTCAAATAAATTCAGCCTTGGTGAGCTTAAGAATCTTCTCATTAAAAAATAATACCAACCCCAAACACATAAATGGTAACGTAAGTATTTTATAATATTTAAATGTAAACTTTTCAAGTAAAATTGGATTATTAGCACAATATGATTGACAAAATGAAATGTACTTTGTATTTTAAAGACCTAAATTGAAGTACTAAAATTTCCTTATACTCAAATAAAATACTTAAGTATAGAAAAGAAGAACAGTTATTCTAGTACTTTTTTACTTATATTCTAGTACAGTTATTCTAGTGACAAGTCTTGATTAGTTTTCTGCATGGCTATGAAGTAGTTCCATGTGTTTTGACTGCACTACAGTTCAACATCCATATGCAAATCAGATATGACAAGCAATTCATTTTGTTCAATAGTTAGTTTTTAATATATATGGGAACTAAGACAGTTTCAATTGCCACGTGAAAACTGAATGGGACAACTGTCCACACACACATACATATACACCTTGTTACTCCATGTGCAAGAATTTAAAGTGTCACTTTCAAACTAAATGTAGTCAGCAGCACACAACAAAGAAGCACTCTTTTAGTCTGTTGGAGCGAAACGGTGGCACTTTTTCTAAGACAGCTCCTAAATTACCCACTGTTCATTCACACACACAGGGATGAATAACACAAGCACGGAAGAATTTGCCACCACTAATAAGCAATTCACCCTTACATTGTTTGCCTTTGACCCCCTCTCATAATGTTAATGGCATCTTCTGGAAAGCATTCTTTGTTTTGTTTCAAAAGATGTCAAGACATCAAAATGGCAGGTGGAGCGTTGCTTGTGCTTACTGCAGACAAATGAGTCTCAGTAAAGGCCTCATTGGGTCTTGATTTTGGTGTGAAGGGGCGGCAATGTGTGACATCTTTAACGCTAACATTATCGATTCCTTTTTTCCTTTAAGTGCCAGTCTTTAATCAGATGTGATGGGTTAAAAAAAAGACTTGCAATAGAGAGTGAGGAAGAAGGAAATGAGCCTGACTGAGGGAGGAGGGAATGTTTGTGTTTTATTTGAATTAAGTTGGAGGCTTTCTTGGCACTCAGAGAATTGTTTAATTGTTTCCAAGGACGTAAATATATCAGCTTTCAGATGTTTTATGACTAATAAGAGTATGATTAAGATATGTTACCAAATATCAATAAACACAAGTCAGGTGGCCTTAAAACATTGATTTGTTCAATCAGAACTGGAAGTCTTTCTGTGAAGATTTTCTTTTTGGGTTCAAAATAATAATTACAATGTGATTTTGTTTGGAATAAAATGGGTGTGTTGAGAAATTGAATGTATATTTTGTCTTGTTCACTCTCCAACACAAATAAGAAGCGTTTTAGCGCTAATGCCTAGGATTTTGTGTAATACAGTCAGTGCTGCCGTCTTATAAACTGTTTAAATTAGATATTTTCTGCTAAGTTTTATTGCTATTCTTTATCTGTGGTACAAAAAAATGCAGGTATAGATTAAATGATCAATACTAGTTAGTTTCCACTATTATTTTAATTCCCCATGCAGTCTCTAAATTCTTCATACCTTAAAATGGATTGAATATAACTACATCCTTACCTCGTTTAGAATATGTGGATATGCAAATTAGTCCCTGCCTCCACTTAATCACACCAGCTCGGACTAACTACTCCACTTTCACTCGGACAAGATCAGAATGATAATGCATTTTATGTATCGCTCTCTACAGTGTCGGACACAACAGTAATTGATACCATAAGCCTTTGGCTTGACTGCATTATCAAACAGCTAATAATGTGTTGTTAATATTACTCATTAATACTTGAAGACTAACTTGACTGTAACATAAGCGCTACTGGTTCAGTGGACTAAAGTTATTCTTGTTTCACAGCGTGTCAACATTTTGTTTCTGAGCAAAGCCAGTTTCAGCAATGCGCTTTTTTCTCAGTCTGTGGTTTTACTCCCACATAGATTGATTCTTAGGACAGAGAGTTTTCTTTGGGGCATCCAACCACAAATATATTTAAATATTTATGATTTCCTTTTGGAGCCTAATATAATCATCCTTAATGCATTCAACATTTGTACAAGCCTTGAGCGTACTGTCTCTGTTCTGCACAGTAGTGTCTGTAGGTCCAGCAGTCAGGTCCTATTAGGGGTCATGAACTATGATAATTTTATATTCCCTTCCTCTTCTGGCAGTATATGAGTAGTCGGGTTAGTAAGATCCTCTAGCAGTATGGTTCCTCTCACTAAACTGAATGACCATAGCACATGGCCACAATACAGCACAGCTAATTACTGTTGGTATGTCAAGTACAGCTGTTGCATGTCATGTCTCTTTAGCCTCTGACATTCATTAGTACACCATTGGCATTGTGACCAAAGGTGAGGCAGTTCAATTGAAGTCACACTGTCCTCTCATTCAAACTCCCATCCAATGAAGACTGACGGCAAACTGAAACAATGGTGTCTGTCTGTTAGTCAATCTTTATTTAGCAGCTTTAGTGAAAGTCAGAGAATCAGTTGTTTAACCACAAATATTTCTTTGTTTTTTGTTATGCACATTAGTGGTCAAGCTTCATTTTTTATTTGTTGCTTTTTCTCACATCACCCTTTTTTCTGCATGGATAATGAGAGGAAATAAACTGGTGAGTTTTAGAGGAATAGTTCATCCAAAATTAAAATATATATATTTTTTCCACTGTAATGTTGTTCCAAATCTGTAATTTTTATACTATTAATACAAACGTCATTTTTTATTTGTTGGTTTTTCTCACATCACCCTTTTTTCTGCATGGATAATGAGAGGAAATAAACTGCTGAGTTTTAGAGGAATAGTTCATCCAAAATTAAAATATATATATTTTTTCCACTGTAATGTTGTTCCAAATCTGTAATTTTTATACTATTAATACAAACGAATCACTGAAGATGTAGTAACTGCTGGATCAGGAAAATGAGAGGAAAAGAGTACCGATCTATGGTCTGAAAAACAAGTGTCACTGATTTCAATGTCCGAAATTTGAAATCCATGTGAAAGAACTATGCTAAATCCAACGTGTGACCATGAGTAGGCCCTTGCACCCACTGCACAAAATCAAATGAATCAATAAGATTTTTAAATTCAGTTACCAAGGGTTTAGCAGGGCAACATAGATGAATATTAAAATCACCCAACACTAAGATCTAATCAAACCCTGGAATCAGTCCTCTTAGTAAATCAGAAAATTCAACTAGAAAGGAGTTATTAATATGCAATAGATAGTAACACAAAGAACTGGATGTACCAGATCTATTTGAGCTCGAATAGACATCAGCCGGAATGGTGCGTGTTACAAACTTGGGTTTGAAGACAGCTGTAAGTCCTCCTCCACGTCCGGTTATCCTAGGGCAATTATAAAAAGTGCAATCCTGAGGAACAAGTTCAGAAAAGGGAGTCTCCCTCTTTAACCCAAGTCTCAGTCATAAATAGGAAATCCAAATCCTTTGAAGTAAAAAAGTCATGCAAAGTGAAAGTTTTATTGGCCAGAGAGCGAACATTAATTAATCCCAGCCATCCTGAGCGGCGGGGGCTAGCAAGACAAATGATGGCCTCGATTCAGTAGACGAAGTACGCCGTGATTAACTCCTCCACCACGGATCCGGGGAGAGATGGGACGCGCGGGCGCATCGACAATCAGACGACTCCACCGATGAGGCCGCTCCAACGAGGACCCCGCCACATAGCGACCAGAGATGCCACATGCGTGTACATTCCTCTGCTTGTAAATAGGGTGCAGCGCATGCGTGTTCTATGTCAGCAGCACCACACACATGCGTCGTGGTACTCTCGTGAATGGTGGCAGAGACTGACTCAGAAGAGTGTGTTGTGTAAGTGAATTGTTGAATAAAGTCGTTATTTTTGTTTTCTTTGCACACAAAAAGTATTCTAATGGCTTCATAAAATTACAGTTGAACCACTGATGTCACATGGGCTATTTTAAGGATGCCCTTTACTACGTTTCTGGGCCTTGAACGTGGTAGTTCCATTGCTGTCTATGCAGGGACAGACAGCTCTCGGATTTCATCAGAAATATCTTAATGATGAACTAAGGTCTTATGGGTTTGAAACGTCAGTTTCATTTCATGACAGAATTTTCATTTTTGGGTGCTATTCCTTTAAAGGGATAGTTCACCCAAAAATGAAAATTCTGTCATTAATTACTCACCCTCATGTCATTCTAAACCCGTAAAACCGTTCATCTTCGGAACACAAATTAAGATATTTTTGATGAATTTTGAGAGCTAAAGTCGTTATTTTTGTTTTCTTTGCGCACAAAAATTATTCTTGTAGCTTCGTAAAATTACGGTTGAACCCCTGATGTCACATGGATTATTTTACCAATCTCCTTGCTATGTTTCTGCACCTTGATCATGGTAATTACATTGCTGTCTATGGGAGGGTCAGAGAGGTCTCAGAATTCATCAAAAATATCTAAATTTGTGTTCCGAAGATGAACGGAGGTCTTACGGGTTTAGAACGACATGAGGATGAGTAATTATTAATGACAGAATTTTCATTTTTGGGTGAACTAACCCTTTAACAATAACAGCACTGATCTGTATGTTTTCTTTTGTGCAACAAAAAATATGTTCAGCAGAATATTCACGGTTCACTTTTCAATGCAATGAAAGTGCAAAAGCATCATAAAAGTAGTCCGCAGTTTTATTTGAAGTCATCTTAGGTTTTTTTTTTTTTTTTGAGGAACAGACTAAAAATTAAGCAGTTATTCACTAAAAGTCTTGCTTTTCCTGATCCCCATTCACTTTATTGTGTGGAAAAGACAAGTGTGAACAATCTTCAAGTGTTCTTATTTTCCACAGAAGGAAAGTCATGAAAGTCATACAGGTTTAGAATGAAATGATGATAAGTAAATAATGACAGAATTATGGGTGAACTACTATTTGAGTTTAAACAAGAGTTGTTGTCATCTAACCCTACCTCAGTCTGATTTCTCGTAAAGTTTCTTATATCTTTTATAGTGCACTTCTGGTGACGTTCATCACCTCTCCACTGCCATTATGACATTAACAAAGCCTTCATTTAAAATGTCCTCATTGGTTTTGTCCTGCCACATCACCGTGGTCTTAAAAAACAACTCTAATCTGAGTGAGCTGTTGCGTGCAAGAGAAGAGTCTGGCCTCATATGTTTCCTGCCTTTTTTTGAAATCTGAAAGTAGGGGATGCATCAGCCGGTTTTCCCCTCCCAGTGACCTGACAAAAAGTCCAGGGGCTCTGGGACAAGTCTCCCCACACCGAAATGAAGTTAAGATGTTTCACAAGAGGGTGAGGTCAGATTTGGATCTCAGTTCACGCTGGGGCATTTGGCGTTGAGACGAGGAGTGGAATGCATAGTGGAGAGCTCGAATATACTGTTGGACCCCATGAACAGCTTGTAGCAGTTAGTGATGTCAGGAGAGAGAGAAACAAACACAGGGAAAGCTTCAAAGACTAAGCATATCTCTTTCATTAATTCATTTCTGATTTGTTTCCCCTCATTTCTTTCTTGTTCTCACTCATCTTCGCCGTTCCATGTAGCGACCTTTCGATTTGTTCCTTGTTACCTTTGCCAATTTTTTTCATTTAATGCAGTCACACTATACCTCTCATTTCCTATTGAATCTTTAAAATCTTATTAGCAGAGCTGGGCTGGCCCTCCGATGACTTTCGCCAGGTCTACATGCTTTTTGAAGTTTTATGTATTGTTAAACCAGGCCTGGATTGGATAGAACCCTTTAGATTATGATATCCTTAAACAAAGTTTGCATGCTTGCGAGGGAACGATGGTAATTGTATCTATTAATTGGTTACATTGCCTTTCAATTACTTAAATGACAGATCAAAGACTTTGTTCTTAGTCTGTTTCATTAGTCCTGTCATTTTACATGTTTACAACAAATGCAGTGAACACAAATCTGGCCTTGATTCAGGTATTTGAGGTGGAGGCCATCTGTTCATCTCTACTGAAAGAGCAGGACATCTATAGCTATACTGCTGCATATAAGACTTTATAAAAGAACTTTGTATGTTAAAGGAATATTCAGGATTACATACAACTTGAGTGCTATCGACAGCGTCTGTGGCCTGGAAAAAAAATTAATGCATCCCTCAGTTTGGAAGAACAAATAAAAAATAGCAATGGTCTTGTAATAGCAGTCTATGAGGCGAATACACAGCACAGCAGTATTAAATGAACAGACTCTCATGGAAATTTGAAACTGTTGTATGTTTTGGTGAATTTGTGAAAAATGAATTTGTACAATCTCTTTTGTAAGTTTTAGTACAATCTTACTCCCCACTGATGGTTAGATTTAGGGGTGGACCTTCATGATTTTTTTTTTTTAAATTAATCTTTCTGCACAAATTACATCTTTGGAATTCTGAAGAAATTTCCATCTTGTAAAATAGTTAAATTTGGATTGTGTCAAACTGTATTACTATATTCATTTTTTCATAACACACTTTGTGCGTAAACTTATTAACACAGAAATGTTTTATTTTTTTGCATTTTATTATTATATTTTTTTTCTGATACAATTTTCAGAATTATTGTCTGAAATTAAATGTTGATTGAGATTGTTTTTTTTGTTTTTTTTTGAGAACGTATAAACAGGGTTACTGGTAATTAAAACTAAAATCATCAAAAAATTAATTACTTGAAATAAAATAAAATAAAATATATTTGTTTTAGAATTATTTAAAATGTATAGTTAGGGCCAATTATTATGTTTCATTAATTCTTAAGTCTGTGTTAACACCTTTTGAAATAATTATTTTAAATGTTATAATCTCATAATTTGGTAATACAATTGCATTTAGTTTGATCTGTATTCCTTAAAAGTACTAAAATAATAATTAATGGAATCATTAAGGGACCAGAAGCTTCAGAAGAGTTACATTTACAATTCCCTTTTCTACTGTCGATAGAGCCTAACCTGGCATATTCCTTTAATTCGGGTTTAATCAGGGTGGTTTGTGGCAAAATTCAGATTCAGAAAAATTCGTTTTGTGAGATTCCAGACAGGCCAAGATGGAACATGTACGATTTGTGGATGTCCGAACTCTGTAGCATACCACAAATTTCATCACGGTGGTGCATATAGGTTTTTGGAGTTGTTTTCACAGCCGACTGCAGGCCGATATTTTTGTCAGTGTGTGTTCGTTATCCTCCCTGATGAGCACTGTTGAATGTGTTTGTAGAGTGTATGTGTGTACGTGACAGGGCAGGGTTGCGAGGTCAGTGGTGGGTTGGCTGGTAGACAGGTGACAGCTGCTCCCACAGCTCAGACTGCAGTGAAGTGGAGACAGCACAGACCGTGTGTTGTTCTGCCCTAAACACAACAAATATACACAGGGCAACCATAAACATAAAGCATAAATAACCAATATGCCAACTGACCCTGGTTTTCCAATGATAAAATAATACAACTGTATTCAGTTAGTACTTGACATTTTGATCATCAGATTGTGCACATTCATGCAACTCGATTACTGCTGTCGCTGAAGTAAAAGGGGGACCAAGAGTTGTCTTATGTTGCCTTGCATCCTAAGAACTCTAAATCCCCTTGTGCTCACCTGGGTTTTGATGTGGCAGCCCAACATCAAACTTCAGACCACATCTGAAGTTTGCCTGGTCTTAAGTTTTGTTGAGAGTTAAGCACAATTTTAAGCTCCTTTCATTATAACTATTCATTATAACTCTAGGTAAAACAGAGGGTTCCTTACTGAACAGCCTCAGTTTTGGTTGAAAGTCACTTCACATACATTTTTTATAATGTAAAAAAGGGTTTGACATTTAAATAGATAGAAATCTTGTAGCATGGAATAGGACAATGATTTTTATTCTATATATTTCCCCTTAATTAACATTTGTCACTGGCTGTCTTTATTTGTTCTGGTTGTAAGTGCAGTATATATATATATATATATATATATATATACACTATCACTCAAAAGTTTGGGATCAGTAAGACTTGTAATGTTTTTTAAAGAAGTCTCTTCGGTATAAAGTGTCACATGATCCTTCAGAAATCATTCTAATAGAAATTTATCCGAAATTTACACGGATCCTACTTCTTGCCTTATCGTAAGCCTTCTTTTGTTCCGCAGATGTTTTCCTCTTTTGTTTTTTATCCGCCATCTCTATCTTTCTGTCGTCGCTCGGCTCGGCTAATGTCCGTCCTGTGCACTGAGCGCTCTCTCCTCCCCATCATGAGTAGACACGCCCCTTACTGCTGATTGGCTACAAGTTTGTTTTGGTACTAGACCCAACTCAGTTTTCTAAAGCGTTTTTGAAAAAATACATACCCCACCTTTAATGTTGACTAGTTTATTTAGAGTTTTATTATCATTATTATTTATATTTTTAGTGATGGTGCTTTAAATCCACTGTTTTCAAGAAAGTACATTTCAAGAAAGTTACTAACTGTGATAGTTTTATGCAGTACAAGTTTGTTTATTTGTGGAATATCTGTTGGCCAGTGGTCTGTGTCTCGCCTTGCTGTATTTTTTTCAGTGTCTTACGTCATGAGCATTGCATTTCTAAGACTGTCACATTGCTAATTTATAAACATGTTTTGAGACCTTTGCATTCTGCTCCAATATTGCATTCAGAGTTTTTATTTTAACACAAGGCATGTCCTGTTAGAACGGATGTAAAGAAATGCTCTTGATCCTATTTATACACACCTTTTTGAATAACTAGTTATTTTTGAAATATGTATATGTTGCTATATGTTATAGAATTCAAACAGATTAGGAATGAAATGAGGGTGAGTAAATGATGGAAGAATTTTCATTTTGTGTGATCTATCTGTTTAACAAAACAGTCAAAATTGAGCCTTACAGGTAAACTGGTGCAACCTACACTCAGTTTGCCGATTGACGTAAATGACTCTTTAATGATCTCAGTGTGAATTGAAATGGGTGATCCTCTGGTCTCAGCAAATTTGATATTCAAGCAGTCAGCCAGATTGCAGTGTAGTCTCTCTCTCTCTCTCTCTCTCACTCACACACACACACACACACACACACACACACACCCCCTCCCTCTCTCCGTCTTTGTGTGTGTGGTTGTATTCTTGCAATTACAGGGTGGGCAGGGGAGCAGGCAGAGGGAGTCTGCACTCATACAGGCATGATATAATAGCAGAGGTTTACTAGTATGCAGCTGCCAAGGTTTCAAAATATCAGCCACTATTTAGTGCCTCCATAGACCCACTTTTTATGATATCTCACATACCCAACCTATGCATTTTAAATAGTATGGGTTTTACCTTGTGACTGTTTTGATGGTAGGAATACTTCTTAGCACAGTCATTTGTAAAAACAGCATGAAATGCTCTAACTTCTTTTTAAAGAGAGGAAAGCTTAGTGTCTCGATTAACAGTTTTTCTATCTAAAATGCAGCAATTTGTGGGCTTTAATGACTGAGGAGATTTTATTTTCACTGCTCGGTGTTTCTCTCAGAATATGTTTTGCACAGCTCCCATTCTGTAGCCTATAATTTTCCAGTGTTTTCCAGTGATCTTCACAGAAATGTGTTCCTTTGTTTTGCTTTTTAGAACACCATGATTTCTTGCATGAGGTTAAGCTGCTAGATTAATGATGCTGAAAATGCAGCTTTGCCATCAACAGAATAAATGACATATTACAATATATTAAAATAGAAAACAGTTGTTTACATAGTAATAATATTTCACAATATGACTGTTTTTACAGCATTTTTGATCAAATAATTTCAGCCTTGGTGAGCAAAAATAATAAGAATTCTTACCAACCACACAACATTTAAAAGATAGTGTACATATAATTTTTTTAGTTTTTTTGTAGAAGCATGCAGAGGTATTTAATTGGACAAAAAAGAAATATGACTTTTGCCAATATTTAGAAGTACACTAGCATGATAGCTTTAAGCTAACAAAATTCTTGACTTTGATATCATGGCGTCTTTGATAGGACCCCTTATGGACTCTGATCTCCTTCTTTTCCCAACACCTTTTTTTAGTCAGTCTCTTCTATTGTAACAGTAACTGCCACCTCGCCAGAATATCATGTTTACATGAATCAGCAAATAACTCCAGTATGTTCAAATAAACATGCATAGGGCACAGGCGCAGATTAAAGAGACCTATTAAAGGGGTCATATGATGCGATTTCAAGTTTTCCTTTCTCTTTGGAGTGTTACAAGCTGTTCGTGAATAGATAAGATCCCTGAAGTTGCAAAGACTAACGTCTCAAAACCAAAGAGATATTCTTTATCAAAGTTGACTCTGCCAC
>NW_015542489.1:118900-155425 GCF_001515605.1 Sinocyclocheilus anshuiensis
AGGGACTTTGTAGAAAACGAAGCGTTTGAGAGAGGCGGGGCATAGAGGACCTACAATAATGTACAGTATTTGAAGAATAATGTGTTTTTTGAACATTAAAGCATGTCAACATATTCTGTTACACCAAATACACAAAATAATGATCTTTAAAAAAGCATCATATGACCCCTTTAAACAGTAAAAAACTCCCAAATTGGATGTTGGTGTTTTTCATCTTGTTCCAGTGGCTTTTGTTAGGCAAGGTGCTCAGACGGTTAATGCAGAGGACAGTCGGAGCATGCTGCGGCGTGATGCGGGGGTCTGTATTGTGCTCATTATGGATGTGAAGCACGGGCTGTATGGCACAGAGCTCTCAGCCCGCTGCAGTTGAGAAGGAAGGCCTCCCGCATGGGGTGTAATTAAGGCTGGGGAAAACACGAGACCTCATTATCTGCCGTATGAGATCTCCCACTACTGTACTTCGGTTATGACCTTTCAAGTGTTCTCCTGATGGAAGTGATGGCAGCAAGATTAGACAGATGGAACTGATTAAGAGCATATAACATTTTAAACTGATTCACAGTATAATGCAAAAAAAGGTTTCTGTGAGATGTTCCTTCTAAAATGTTCTGCAGTATTTGAGCAACAATTAGTCTTGAATTTGGTGAGTCAAGAATGTTTTAAAATTGATTTTTAGCAACATTTAAAGTATCGACTTTCACAGATTTTGTCGACACTGGCAACAATTTATAGATACGTAGCATTTCCCTCAGCTATATCATAAACAATTTGATGTGCTAAACCAAAAAAAAAAACAACAACAAATAATTCACTCTTAACAATAAAGGTTCTTTATTGACATTCATGGAACCTTTTCATTACACAAAATGTTATTTATGATGGAAAAAGTTTCTTCAGTAAAATATTATTCACATTACACTCTTAAAAACAAAGGTTCTTTATTGGCATCTATGATTCCACGAGAACCTTTACATTCATAGAAACTTTCCATTCCACAAAAGGTTCTTTACAGTGGAAAAACGTACTTTAAATTATTAAAATGTTCTTCACACTAAGAAATATGGTTCTTTTAAGAACTGTTCACTGAAAGGTTCTTTGGGGAACCCAAAATGTTTCTTCTGTTGTATTGCTTCAAACCCCCCCCTTTTGGAACCTTTATTTTATAGCGTGTTGAATGGAAACTTGGCAACTGTTAATCTATTTCCTGTATCATTATTTCTGATGATCTGTATCTCTCCAGGTGTGTGGGCCAACAGAGTTGTGGTTCCTGAGCAGGTGACTGCAGTGCTGGGGAAAAATGTTACTTTGACCTGCAGGGTGGAGGTCAGCACAAACCTCAGTCTGACCCAGAGTTCCTGGGAACGCCGGCTGCCCTCCGGCACCGCCACTTTGGCTGTCTTCAACCCCCAGTACGGGACCTCCATATCTGATGAGTACAGCAAGCGGGTGCACTTCATCAAGCCCTCAGTGCATGATGTATCCATTGTCCTGCAGGGCGTGGGGTTTGCAGACATTGGGACCTATACTTGTAAAGTGGTCACCTTCCAACTTGGCAACATGCAAGCATCCACAACTGTGGACATTATGGGTGAGTATATGTTTGTGAACATTTTGTACACTATGTAATTGTATAGTTGCGAATTCTTTGAGGCGAATCATTTCGTAAAACATTAGCATCCTCCTGAAACCTGTAGTTGTTGGGTCATACATTGTTTATACCTCTTTTCATTGATGAGGTTAATGTTTTGAAAAATTCATGCATCTTGTGTATTCATGAGCTCTTGCTAAGTCTTGTCATTATATTAAATGTTATTGTTTAAAGAAACTGTAAATTTGCAATACATGGGTATAATAAGAAGAATTTACTTATTATTATTATTATTAATTTTGAAAAAATTATATACATTATATTATTATTTATTTATACATTTATTGATTTTTCCCAGATTTGTTTTTTTTTCAACACAAAAAGCATTAACAATAACAAATTATAGATAAACACATTCATTCATTCATTAATGTATTAATTTATGCATTTATTTATTTTTCCCATGTTTGTTTATTAGATATAAGCACAAAAAAAGGGTTAACAATAACAAAACATAGATAAACACACATTTATTTATTTATGCTTTTATTTATGCAAGGCACTTAAAAGTGATTAACATTCCAAAAACTCTCTATTGAAAACAAGACTGGAATTAAAGGAAAGTCATGATTTATAAACGTGTGTTGGAATGACTTATTTTTGGTGGATTGTAATTACAGAAAGGGCTGGAAACACCCTTCACAGAGCCCCTTTTCTGCTCGAGTGAAATTAAGCGTTGTCAAACGCTACAGAGATGACACAAATATCTGTCACACACTGGCATGATAGCACATTCCTTCTGTTTTGATTTGTGGGGTGCCATTTTTTTCCTTGTTTATTTCCTGCATTCCCAGCAAAACATAAAAAAAACAGAAGCTAATCTTTTCCCTATTGTAAGTAGTAAAACTTCTGAATTGTATTGATCCAGTCTGAAAAGGCATTGTTAGTCCTTGGCATTTTTACAGAAAAGGGAGAAATTTACTAAGTCAGTAATTAAGTCACTGGCCAATCAGCTGCTTCGAGTTTGTGTGTTTTTTGCACACAAGCTTGAAGCCGCCATCCCTACTCCTGTAAATTTAACAGTGATGAATCATCGGAGGAATTCTCAATGACCGTGTGAATTTTAACAATAAAACACATCAGATGCGGCTCACAAGCTAAGCGGTATAATTTGTACCCACAATTCATTCTGTTCCTTTTTTTAACATAATTACTTTGCTTTCACTTGGAGTCCATTATAATGACAGAAGTTGTTTGGGGAACTGTGGTTTTGGCGACAGCCCTGGTCTGCAACCCAGAGCAGGAATGTTTTGGGTCTGGATTTGTGTGGGTGACAATGACCGGGCCCTCATTCCTTCCCCGTCTGATGATAAATCAATACCCTGATCTCCTCCGGGACCTTCGCCCACACACAACCTGCACATCAGATCAGCTGGTTCTCCGTTCCCCGTCTTCTATCAGGAGGTTTGGGTGGGAATGAGTTGCCAAGATGCCCCTGCAAGTTCAAGAGTCAGCAGAGCTCCAGCGTGATGCAGATGGCATAGGGTTCAGGTTAGATGAATGCAGGGTGGGTCTGACGCTGGCATTCGGATGTCAGCGCTCTGTAATACACTGTGGGTCCCCACTATTCAGGTGCCGCACGGCTATATTTAGCATTAGGGGTCCCTGGGGTTATTTCGATTTCTCGTATACAGGAGCGGCCTGTAAACAGAGTAGAACAGGTGTGTCGAGCAGACGGCCTTGCGTGTAGGATTAAGTTGACGTTCCTGGCCCACATGGCAGAAGTGTTTCTTAAGAGCGCAGCTGTTGCAGTTCTCTAGAGAGAGTGATGGAGAAAGGAAAGAGGGAAAAGGACAAATTAAAATAGTATTGATACAATTTTATTATGGCTGCATTCACAGTTTACTGTGGCCCAAATCTCAATTCTGACCTTTGCCAGTTTCATGTAAGACACTACTAGATGTTTACACTAGATTTTTTTTTTTATAATTGTATTACATTTTTAATGCATTTAATTGATCAAAAGTTAGGGGTGGAACAATATATCGATATGGCGATATATCGTTGTCCTTCATGCGATACGAGAATCGATATCTGGCGCCAAATATCATTATTTTAATTATTACAACAAGGCACTCTATATAGATTTCCCTGCTCCCAGAGTCTAAAAATGTGCACCTTCTTTCCAAAGCACTCTGAAGCAACCACGAACCGCGTTCTCTATGAAGATGGGGAAGCACGAGGAACCGAAGGATAAACAGATTTCCAGCCACTGTATTAGCTCTACTGCTATATATGTTTATGGAAATGAGAACTAAAACACTGGCCCGGAACAGCTATTAGCCCATGCACCATAGGCACCGATCACGTTATTATTGCAGAGATGTATCGTGATATTATCGTATCGTGATTCGTATCGTATCGTGAGGTACCCTGCGATCCCCACCCCTATCAAAAGTGACATTAAAGACATTTGTAATGTTACAAAAGATTTCTATTTTAAAATAAAAGAGGTTCATCAAAGAATCCTGAAAAGAATATATGATGATTTACACAAAATATTAAGCAGCACAACTATTTTCAGCATTGATAAGTCATGTTTCTTGTTAGAGTTTTTTTTTTTTTTTTTTTTAAGGATCATGTGATACTGAAGACTGGTGTAATGATGCTGAAAATTAAGCTTTGCATAACAAGAATAAATTACATTTTTAAATATATTACAATAGAAAACAGTTGCTTTGAATTATAATAATATTTCACAATATTACTGTTTTTACTGTACGTTTAAACAAAAAATGCAGACTTGGTTAGCATAAGAGACTTCTTTCACAAACATTTTTAAACAAATCTACAGACTCCGAACATTTGAACAATAGCAAATGTGACAGTATCAGCAAGGACCTATACGTTATTATGGACCTATTGTCATGATCTCTAGCTGGAGTGCCCGTGAGCTTCGGTAGAGGGCACTCCATCCCAGACTTTACCACTCCATCAAAAACTTAATTTCCCATAATCCTTTGCCCGGACTCATCAACACTCACTGTTTGCACCTGTGTCTCATTTACCCTGTCTGCTCACCCTATATAAGTCTGGTTTAGTTTGTCATTCTTTGCGAAGTCTTGTAAGTGTTACACTGCATCTCTGAGCGTTTCTCCTGTTTATATGTATCTTGGTTTTTGGACTCTTTGCCTGTGTTCTCTGCCTTGTTGTTTAGTCGGACTGATTGCCTGTGTGTTGACCCTTGCCTGCTGTCTGATTTCGATTCTGGACTTTCCTAATAAACACTGCATTTGGATCCTCACTCAGTCTCAGAGCAGTTCCGTAACAGGGTGTATGGGTCCCACTTTATATTAGGTGGCTTAGCTATGACGTACTTACATTTAAATTCAATCATGCTGCTGCATGACCCTAACTGGACACTGGAGTATTATATTGATGTAGCATTACAGCTGAGTGGCTCTCCTTTTACCGTGGGAATTGCAGAGGAGGAGAACGATTCTCCCATAGTAATCTCCACTCCTGAGCCTTGTCACAAAATGGTCGCCAACCCAGCGACTGATCATAAAATGGCCACCAGCCCAGAAACTATTCCTCTAGACTCAGTGCTCCCTGTAATGGGGGTCGCTATCCTGTGCGTTTGGGCTACTCACCGCTCAATTACTCCTCCTGAGCACGCTCGAGTCCCGGAGTCCGCTCCAGCTCCCCCAGAAGTGGCAACTTCTGCTGCAGAACCTCCAGAGGTGGCGCCAGTCGCTGCAGAACCTCCTGAGGTGGTGGCGTCCACTTCCGAACTTACTGCCTACCCTGTCACGGCCACAGAGGCCGTTCATGAATTCACTGCCTGTCCTGCCACCCCAGAAACTATTCCTCTAGTCTCAGTGCTCCCTGTAATGGGGGTCGCTATCCTGTGCGTTTGGGCTACTCACTGCTCAATTACTCCTCCTGAGCCCGCTCCAGTCCCTAAGCCCGCTCCAGCTCCCCCAGAAGTGGCAACTTCTGTTGCAGAACCTCCAGAGGTGGCGGCATTTGCTGCAGAACCTCCAGAGGTGGCGGCATTTGCTGCAGAACCTCCAGAGGTGGCGGCTCCCGCTGCAGAACTTTCTGAACTCGAGGTGTTGGCTTGTGCTGCAGAACCTCCAGAGGCAGCGGCGTCTGCCTTTGAACTTTTAGCCTGTCCAGCCACGGCCAAGGAGGCCGTTTGTGAACACTCTGTCTGTCCAGCCACGGCCAAGGAGGCCGTTTGTGAACTTTCTGCCTGTCCAGTCATGGCCAAGGAGGCCATATGTGAACTCTCTACCTCTCCTGTCACGGCTATGGAGGCCGTATGTGAACTCTCTGCCTCTCCTATTCTGCCAATGGAGGCCGTATGTGAACTCTCTGATTGTCCCGTCATGGCCAGGGAGGCCGTTTCAGAACTATCTACCTGCTCTGCTACGCTGAATGAGCATTATGAACTTGTTGTCCCACCCAACCTCCCTCTCCCTCCTCCTCCTCTACCTGTCATGCTGTTTGTTCTGTCTCCGCTTTTGTCTGTCTGTCCCTCAGGTCATCCTTTAAGGGTGGTGAATGGTCAGGATTCGCCTCGGGCCAGCCAGCTTTCAGCTACACCAGGATTGGAGGATCCCAGGTCTCCGTCTCCGGCCTTTGAGACCTGGACTCCACTTCGGTCCGTTGACCCTTTGGTGTCGCCTTGGTTCAAAGCTCCCTCATCTCCACTGTGGCCCATCAGTCCACCAGCTCCACCGGGCTTCCTCATTCCTCCGGCTCCACCTTGGTCATTCGTTGACCCGCCTTCGCCTCAGGACTACACTCCTCTGGATTCGCCTCATCCCTCCGGCTCCGTTGGGCTCCTCGGTCGCTCCGGCTCCACCGCGGCCTTCCGGATCCCCACCTGCGCCTCGGTCGACAGAGCTGTCGGCTCCACCATGGCCCTCCGATCCCTCAGTGCCACCCCGGCTCTTCGGCTCTCTGCCTTGGGCTCCCCTTCCACCGGCTCCGTCTCCGTCAGTCGGACCCCTGATACCTCCAGTGTCACCTTCATGGTTCCTCCCTCCGTCAACTCCACCATGGACTGATAGTGGAGCGTCTGGAAGCCGCTCCTTAAGTGGGGAGCTCTGTCATGATCTCTAGCTGGAGTGCCCGTGAGCTTCGCTAGAGGGCACTCCATCCCAGACTTTACCACTCCATCAAAACCTTAATTTCCCATAATCCTTTGCTTGGACTCATCAACACTCACTGTTTGCACCTGTGTCTCATTTACCCTGTCTGCTCACCCTATATAAGTCTGGTTTAGTTTGTCATTCTTTGCGAAGTCTTGTAAGTGTTACACTGCATCTCTGAGCGTTTCTCCTGTTTATATGTATCTTGGTTTTTGGACTCTTTGCCTGTGTTCTCTGCCTTGTTGTTTAGTCGGACTGATTGCCTGTGTGTTCACCCTTGCCTGCTGTCTGATTTCGATTCTGGACTTTCCTAATAAACACTGCATTTGGATCCTCACTCAGTCTCTGAGCAGTCCGTAACACCTATACTAATTATCAATACATTATTATGACAATGGTTTGTGATTAAATATAATTGCTTTATATGTTTAATATATAGTTATTTGAATCTGTGATATTTTACTCATTTGTCAATTAAAACAAATGGTAAATTTGCTATAGTTATAATTAGTAGTGGTGGTGGTAGTTGTATTTAAAAGAAGAGGTGACAATTGTGTTATGTTGTCATGTTAATGCTGATACATTTAAGGCTATAAGTTCTTTCATGCAATTATAAAATATCTTTTTCAGTGTATTTGTTGATTATCTTATAATGAATGCGCCAGTGTTGGGTGTTTTGCCTGTGTAGTGTAGTATAAGAAAGGTATCATGCGTGGCTAGCTGTGCATTAAATGATTTTAATGCACAACGTGAAGGCCAAGAACCATGGTATAAGGATATATGGACCACATTAATCAGGTCATGTGCATATCCTCACAAAACTGAATTTGAACAGAAAATTGAAATTGGACACTGGCTTGTAGAGTGAATGTAACCTTTGAGGTGAGTGGTCTCTTAGCTAATGTTATTTCAGAAATAAAAACAATAGCTCAAATTGAGTCAGTTGTTTTAATTCAAGCAGTGTGGGGTTTTGTTGCTCAGGGCTGCCGAACATTTTACAATGATTGATTCAGTTGTAATACACAATGTGTCTTTCCTTTTGTTCTCTTTAAATCCATGTGGACTCTCTATAATAGTAAGACACTAATATGCCACTTTTCTATAGAGACAGAAGCCACTCAGACGCGTACTCAGGGATGTTGTTGTACTCCTACCTCTGCACTCAGTAATTTCAGATCATCCATTTTTAATGTGAATTTGTAGGGTTGGTGTAATAAATCAATTCTGACTGTACTAATGCCTGTTTCCACCATTAACATGGTTTCTTTTTTCCCATTCCTTCCTTCCTTATTTATTCATCTTGTTGTGTATCATCCTGTAGGTTTTCATTTTGTACAGTTCTTCCTGACCCTTTCATTTCAAACAACAATTTTTTTGTTTGTTTGTTTTTTTATTAAATAATATGCATGAATAAAAACAAGATTTAAACTAAAATAGGTTTTAACGTGTCAACATTTTTTAGCTTGTCTGAGTTTATTGTTCAGTTTTTTTTTTTGCTTCATCTCTTTCTCATTTTCTCCCTTTAGTGGAGCCAAAGGTCTATGTGTCTCCTGGCTCTTTGTCTCTGCTGGATGGAGATGGTGAAACTCTGGTGGCGACATGTACAGCTGAAAGGGGTCGTACTACCATTTAAAAATGTGTTAGTAAGACTAATCCGTAAGATTTGTTTAATGCGTTTGAATTAAATAAAAACTTTTATGGTAACTAAGGCTGCATTTGTTTGATCAAAAATACAGTAAAAACAGTAATATTGTGAAATAATATTATCATTTAAAATAATCTTTTTCTATTTTAATATATTTAAAAAAAAAAATTTGATTCCTGTGATGCAAAGCTGAATTTTCAGCATCATTACTCCAGTCTTCAGTGTCACATGATCCTTCAGAAATCATAATATGCTGATTTGCTGCTCAAGAGACATTTCTTATTATTATTAATGATGAACAGTTGTGCTGCACAATATTTTTGTGGAAACTGTGATTCCTTTTTTTCCAGGATTATTTGATGAAAAGAAAGTTCAAAAGAACCGCATTTATCTGAAATAGAAATCTTTTGTAAGATTATAAATCTCACTTTTGATTAATTTAATGTGTCCTTGCTGAATAAAATTTTTAATTTGTGTACTGGTGTGAAACTTTTGAATGCTATTCTATATATATATATATATATATATATATATATATATATATTGTTTTATTCACAAATGCCTTCACCTATACGTCCAACAGTTGAACAACAATTTTTTTGTTTGTTTGTTTTTTTATTAAATAATATGCATGAATAAAAACAAGATTTAAACTAAAATAGGTTTTAACGTGTCAACATTTTTTAGCTTGTCTGAGTTTATTGTTCAGTTTTTTTTTTTGCTTCATCTCTTTCTCATTTTCTCCCTTTAGTGGAGCCAAAGGTCTATGTGTCTCCTGGCTCTTTGTCTCTGCTGGATGGAGATGGTGAAACTCTGGTGGCGACATGTACAGCTGAAAGGGGTCGTCCAGCAGCAGAGGTCTTCTGGGATTCAGACCTGCCGGGCCAGCAGTCAGCAGTCATCACACAGCAAGAGCCTGAAGGCACCACCACCACTTCAGTCCACTATGTCTGGGCCCCCACCCGGGATGCATTTGGCCGGTCCCTCAGCTGCGTTGTTCGTCACCCGGCCTTATCCAAGGATTTCCGCATTCCCTACCGGCTCAATGTGTTTTGTGAGTGTGAATTGCTTTTATCAACATTCTCCCTGTAGAAGAACTTTACTCCTGTTTTGTATTTCAAGATCTTCATGGGTTTTCTGTATGTTCCAAGGAGCTCTGATTACTCACTTTTGCTGCTCTCAAACTTACAAGATGTCAATTTAGGAGTTATTTTAACATCGTAATCTTCAGTGTGCTTTCCTTTGGCATCTTCAACTGTTGGCTGCTGTCTGTTTGAATGGCGCACTGCTTAATGGAGGCACTTTTATTGATCTGAGCACAGCAAGGGCAGCAACAGGACCGGAAATACAAGTGAGGGAGTTCATACTGAAAGAAGGAGGCTTTAGTGCTCAATAATTCACACGTTGCCTTCCAAAGTGTTTAAAAGTGAGAAAACTACTTTTGAGTTTTACAACCTTATAAATGTATTAATACTTATGTGTTTTATCATAGACAAAGCTGACCATGCAGACACTGCAAAAATTATGTTTTTTGTTGAAGTCTTGTTCAGAACATACATTTAGTGATATTTATGCTTAATATAAGAACAAAACAATAATGTCAAGAAATCTAAATTTGATGCAATATAATATTTTTTATAATAGAAGTCTTAACGTATTATAAATGTCCATTTTTAACTCTCATTCTCCCTAAAGTTGCATTTATATGATCACAAATACAGTAAAATCAATTACAATTGAAAATATCTGATTTCGATTTGAATATTTTTTTAAATGTCATTTATTACCATGATGGCAAAGTTGAATTTTCAGCAGCATTTTACTCAAGTCTTCAGTGTTACATGACCCTGAAATTTAGTGATATTTATGCTTAAAATTAGAACAAAATAATAATCCGTCAAGAAATATAAATTTAGAAATAATTTTTTTTTTATATAAGTCTTAACATCTCTCTTAGTCTTATGATTCTCAAGTAAATTCATTTTAAGATTTAATCATGTTTATATATTTTACTAAACAAGACAAAAAACCTCTGATTTACAATGTAGTTTTGAATGTGGCAACTGTTGTTTACATTGTTCAATAAGAAAGTAGAACACTGGCAATGTTGATAAGAATTTGATCACATTGTTGTTATATAGACTGCTGGGGTTGAATCTCAAGGCTTTCTGTTTCACTCCTGAATCCTCTTTCCATATCACACATACGTTTATTTTCTCAGCCACAGCTAAGCCTCAGTATCCTGAGGTTTCTGTGTAATTGAGTTAGCCAATCACATCTCCCCTCGCTGTTTCTGGGACTCACATCCAGAGTGTGAGAATAATGTCATGCTCAAATTTAATGTCTTATTAAAATAATTTATAGTTTCATTGCTTAAAAAAAAAAGTTACAGGGAACTACATAAAGTGAGCTTCCAAAGTAGCATTTATATGGATTAAAGAGTGAGTTCACCCAAAAGCAATGTAACTCTACAATCATTTACTCAACTCTGTTGTTTCAAACCTGTTTGACTTTCTCTGTCGTGGAACACAAAATGAGAACACTTTCATAAGAAAGTAATTTTCATTGTATAGGAGAGAGCAGCATTGACATTTAACAACATATTAGGGCTGGGCTGACAATATCCGATATTTGATTTTAATCTTCATTTTGATGAATCTGTATCAAATCTTAAATACCAGGAATCAGTCTTTGAATTGAAATATGTTTTTATGACAACCACCGTTTAATTATTTATATTTCAACAACAAATTAGAGTAGAAAACATAATTATATCAATAAGAAGTTGATATAAACTGCCGCATGTTCAATTAACAGTGTTCATAATAATATCTAAAAATGAATAGCAATTAGTGCTGGGCGGTATACCGGTTCATACCGAATACCGGTATTTTTGTTATTATATTAATTTTTAAAATACCGCAATACCGGTGTATGTCGCTTAAACAACGTTCGGAACGCGACACAATACCGTGACATAAATTTTTGGTCATACCGCCCAGCACTAATAGCAATTTAATTTAATAGTTACATTTTTAGCCTTTAATAATTAATACTATAGTACCTAGAGGTTCCCTGTATATTTTACAACATTAGTTAAGAGATATATATTTGTACTGTATCTGATATATATTCAGATTAATTCAAATTGATTCGAGAGCTTGTCAAACGAAATCAAATTGTGTGAAATATGTCTTAATACCCAGTCCTACAAAATATCCTCTTTTGTATTCTGTGGAAGAAAGAAAAGGGTTTATATTTTGCTAAGCGCTATACATTTTTATAGCAAGGCGATCATATTCTGCCTTCATGCAACAATGATTTAAATTATGTTACAGTTGCTCCAGATGTTACGGTGATAGGCCAGCAGGACGTGTGGTACGTGGGACAAAAAAATTTACAGCTGGACTGTAGAGCCAGTGCCAACCCACCTGCTCTTATGTACCTCTGGACCAGGTCTGTACACTCATCTACACTAAAGTTTGCTACTTCTAATCTTATTGGTCATGTCAGTTCAATGGTAAACTTCGGCAGCTTCAGTGTTGTAGAAGAGAATTCAAAGTTGCTGCAGGGTGACGTCCTGCAGCAAAACTTGTCATCAACAAGCTCGAAACTGATAATCGTGTCTTTTGTCACTCCGCAGACTGGACGCACCAATGCCTGCAGGTGTAGACACATCTAATGGCAGCCTGCTGTTTACTCGTCCTTTAGAGCCGAGCGACTCTGGACAATACAGGTGTGAAGTACAGAATGACGTTGGGCAGAGCTTTAAGGATGTACGCTTCTTGATACAAGGTGAGAAGTTTCTCGTAACCTTTCAGGTCCACAGATACCAGTGATGATGTTTTCTCCATGGGGGGCTGAAGTTTGAGGGAGGATCACTGAGTGATAAATTATGTCCTGACATTCTCTCTACCCTCTTGAAACAGACACCATTCATACTTACGCACACAGTCATTTACTCAAGTGAGGCAATGAGGCATAACTCTCTCTAGTTCTCCATAGTGCACCAGAGAATCGACTCAACTGATTCTCTGAATTTGCTGAATTTGCTGTTAACTTGAGTTAACACACAAATATCCTGAGTAAATTAACCCATTTATGATTTCATTGAATTATAGAGTGCTGAAGGAATGAGTCCTAAAACGCGAAAGCAAGCATTCTTGGACTTGGTTCCATGGTTTCAAAATCAATGGGTTTTTTGGTTAAATGCCTAAAATGTGACCCTGGACCACAAAACCAGTCTTAAGTCGCTGGGGTATATTTGTAGCAATAGCCAAAAATACATTGTATGAGTCAAAATTATTGTTTTTTCTTTTATGCCAAAAATCATTAGGATATTAAGTAAAGATCATGTTCCATGAAGATATTTTGTAAATTTCCTACTGTAAATATATTAAAACTTAATTTTTGATTAGTAATATGCATTGCTAAGAATTCATTTGGACAACTTTAAAGGCGACTTTCTCAATAGTTATTTTTTTGCACCCCCAGATTCCAGATTTTCAAATAGTTGTATCTCTATGGAGCCAAATATTGTCCTATCCTAACAAATCATACATCAGTGGAAAGCTTATTTATTCAGCTTCCAGATGATGTATAAATCTCAATTTCGAAAAATTGACCCTTATGACTGGTTTTGTGGTCCAGGGTCACAAATAAGGTCTGTGGTTAACGCAAGCTATTTTCACATTTTATTCTGCAACTTGCTTTTAAAAGGCACTTGCTAACAAGTGGTTTTCTGGGACTACAGATGTTTTCTGGGACATGAATTGTCATTATACTTAACAGGAAAACTCATCTATTTAATAGTCCACTTTTACAGCCTCATTGTGTTCATACTCGCATTCTTGCAAACTATTCTAACTCAAACTTGTAGATTTTCTAAAGCTTAATGGTGGTGACGTTGAAGTCATGCTTTTACTTCTGTATTTAGGCTTGAAAATTCATAAAAGTTGTGGAGTTTGTCTTGATGAACAAAAAGTGTAAGAATCATAAACATTTGTTGGACACAGAGCTTATTTCCTGGAATAATCCAAAGGTCAATATAAAAATACTATTGGCTTTTTGTTGAGGAAACCAGGGTGATGCGAACTTCCGGGTTGACCTACGAAAATACATCATCCCTGCAGCAGTCTATTAATGATAGTTTTTTTGATGGATTTCTTTCACTTTGTCCACCAACTTAGATTTATTTTAAACTTGTTGGATATTTTGGAACAGCCTTGAAAAACCTGACAAATCTCACAGGATGTTTTCTTGTGTTTGACATTTGTGTATCATTGAGTCAGTGTGTACTTCCCGTTACTGAATATGTGAATTCCTGAATCTCTTGTTGAACATACTGTTAACAGAAGCTCTTTCTGAGAGCTGGCTGAATGTGCCAAACGTTCAACACTTGGCCTGTGAGGTTTCTGCAGTGACATAAATAAAGTTGGACAAAACTCGCAACAGTTTCAATTCAATCAGCTCTTTGCCACTGTGCTTTTTACCACATATTTGGCTCTTCCTCGGGCAGCAAAACATGAGGAACCTTTATCTGTCAGGGGTGAAGGAAGAGGAATCAGTTGCAGGGATAACAAGGATTTTATTGAGATTCAAAAGAAACAGGAACGAAGCCACTGTCCGAGAGGGTAATCTGGAGAGATCCCAACCAGGTCCGGGGAAGAGAAAGTCAGCTCAACAGCAGGTATCTGGGAAAAGGGGGTTTCCAGAGCAAATGGCCGCGAGTAACAGTCCACGAGCAACGAGACAGTCCAGCTCTCCAAATAATTCCAGGGGCCAGAGAATGGCGATGGTGGGAGGGAGAGGGAGAGGAACTCCAGGAGGGAGCAGGGAATGCTGGGCAGCGAGGGGAAGGAGGCAGGAGGCAGACAGAAGGGAGTCCAGCAGCCAGGGCAGATGGGGGGCTGGGGAGGGCAGAGGAGAAGGGAAAAACGAACACAAAACTAAACGGCTGGAGCCAAAACTAGGAACTAGAAGGAACTGGGTTAGATCAAAAGAAAACCCCTAATATCAAAAGTAAAATAAAAGCTAAGGAAACTAGGCTATACTAGGCTAGACAAAACAGGAAACAGGATAATAGCGACAAGAGCCAGGTTAACTCAGCAGAGCAGAGATTTCGATCTGGCACAGGACAGAAAACAAGAGGGGAATTTAAGGGCGACTAATGATCAGAAACAGGTGTTACCCCTAACGAGATAAGGTAACGAGAGGGGCGGGGTAACAATAGACAATAGAGCACATGGCAAACATAATTACCAACTGACAGCCATGTGCTCCAGACAGACCAGGACACAACATAAACAAACCCAGATCAGACTTTCAGGTGCCTTGACATTATCATCTAGCTCTGTGGTCAAATCATAATCCAAATATTTTGGCAGATTTTGGACTTTAGTGGTGCACAAGCATGGATTGTCCCCAGTTGACGTCCCATACAGGAAATGGATACACCAAATAGTTATTTTATACTAACCAAAAGTGCAATATTTTTAATGTCCCTCAAAAAGATTGAAGTGCCAGTCTTGAAGACTTGTTCATTCTTACTGTCTTCACTGGCCTCCAAATTCAAATAATTGTGCCCTTTGGTGCCTGAACCTGCTGTTACATTTTGTTTTTCCTATTAGTCATTGCAAGTTATGTCCTATTATCTTGAGTAATAACCTTTTAATAACCACCTGCCTCTAAACATTGTTTTTCCTTGGCCCTCACAGCATCTGCTGACGGGTGTTTGTTTGTTTTTTTTCTAAGATGATTTTGGGACAAAATTATTGGTACAATATCTGTCAATCATTTATTTTTTTATTTGTCAGATATTGGATATTTAATTGTTAATTTCCCATATTTTTACATTTAAATTTCTTTTTTGTCATCTAGCAGTTAAAATGTTTTAAAAACACTAATAAATTAATAACACTGTGTAGCGAATCAGCTCATGGGGAAATATGAATAATTAATCATAACTAGTTATAATTAATTATAAATATTTAGATCCGCTGTAGATATTTACTTGACCTCTCAGGGTCAACTGTCTGTCAATTCTAAGAACGTTAATATATATTGTGTGTTTGATTGGTCCAGACGCTACAATATCATGATTTTCTTTAAAACTGCTTTGAAACAATGTGTACTGTGAAAAGTGCTATGCAAATAAATTTAAGGTTAATTTATTTTTTTATTATTATTATTGAGACAAAATAGTATACATTTTAATATCAGCTTGTCAATACTGACCAGAATTTTGATTTTTTTTTTTAGGTATAAGTTTAAATCAAGAAAATAATTCCCAGTGGTGTACAAAAAAAAAAAAAACTTAATTCCAGGGTTATTTTAGTATCATTGAGATACTGTTACAGTTTTAATTCATATTTTGAATTAGTTTTCATTTTTATATTTTCTGTTGTCATTTTAATTTTAGGTTTACTATAATTTTAGTAATTTTGTTTTTTTTTTTGTTAATTTTTTTTATATGTCTATATAGTTTTTTTGTTTTTCTTTTTTTCAGTTTTAGTTATTTTACACAATGAGATAAACTAAATAAAAAATGAGAAATGTTGCCTTGGTGACAAGCTGAAATAAGTGTTTTATAGTTTATTTTATTTCAAGTAACAAAAATGTTTTATGGTTTTAGTTTTAGTTTAGTGTTATGCTGAATTTACAGCTACAATTATTTTGTTTTAATAGTATACATTTTAATATCAGATTATCAGTACCAGCCAGAATATTAATATTGGTACATTTACTTCACAACCGTTTGCCTATTTTTTAATATTTGCCAATATCTCGCCCTCTCAGAGCCGCCACCAGCCACCGCATCCCCCACCAGCACCAGCAGCAAGTCCATCCTGCCTGACACCAGCTTAACCATCACCGCTCCCATCAACCAACATGCCCACTTCACCGGCCCGACTCAGGCCTCTCCACCAGACAGCGGCCTGGGCACTATCGTGGGCGGTGCTGTCGGTGGGATCCTGATCCTAGTGTTGCTGATGGTGCTGGTGGGGGCTTTCTACATGCGTCAACGCCGAACATTCAGAGGAGACTACTACACCAAACAGTACATCGGCCCATCCGACATGCAGAAAGAGTCACAGATGGACGTCCTTCAACCCCATGAGCTTCAGGACGTTTATGGGGACGACTCGGGCAACGGCAGCCAAGACTTGAAGCCCAAACCCGAAGGAGACATTATCTATCCCGATTATCCCATTGACCACAAAGACATGGAGGGCTGGGAAGACAATCTCAGCCTTCAGAGAGAGAGCACGTATTACTCTGACCACCACAACCATCATAACGTGAACCCCAGTGGGCCGCCGCTACACAACGGCTCCCCTTACCTGCAGGACAAGTGCTACGACCACGGCACGGACAGCGACTACATATCTCATGTGGATGGATCTGTGATTTCACGCAGGGAATGGTATGTTTGAAAAGACAGGGGAACTTTTACTGGACAACAATAATTTAAAATCAGCAAGAAAGTGTTATTTAACTCAGCAGAGTGAGATAAAGTGTATGTTATAAATGTATTTGATGTATTCTTCATGCTTGGTTTACGATTTCATCCTCACGTTTTACTCATAGCAAACGGCTGTAATTTACTGCAGATATGTTCTGGATGGTTTTCGTTCAGTGGACTGCTGCGACTGAAGGATGTAAAGGGAGAGGTTTACATGGTTTATGATCATAGGGTGGATTTACACAAAGAAAACAAGCCTGCTAAATTTAAGCTACACTGTGTGCGTAACCATTTCAGTTACCACATTGCACATGACTGTTAGCTTTAAAACCAGGTGCAGCGTATTCTTGGTTCCTTCCTCTCACTTTTTTTTTGTATTAAATATATACATATGACTTCTCCAGTGTAGGAGCAAAGCATCACTTTATTTTCACATGAAGAGATACATGAACTGAGTTTGAAAGTCTTGAGTCTTACGTTTTGATTGCAGGGATTTTAATCAGTATTTTTATCTTGTTTTTGAGGAAAAATATCTAAATCTATTAGAATATATGAATATTATATTATAATAAATAATGTAAATATCTTTAAGATGTTTTTTGAGAAGCAAAAATTGCATAAGATAGCATACTTCGGTGTTCCATGGAAGAAAATTATTGTATTCATTATTATTATTATCATTATTATTATTTTAAGCATAAAAATAATGCTTATTATTTTAAGCAAAAAAAAAAATAATTAAATTTTTAGTTTTATGTTTAAAACAATTTAAAAAATGCCAGCGGGGTAAGAAAAATAAGCATAATTAAATCATTTAAAAAAAGTTTACTTCTCAGCTAAATGTATTTAATATATTTAATATATTAATATTATGTATTCTCAAGAAAATGTACCTTATTTTAAATGTTACTATATTTAAAATAAGATACATTTTCTTGAGAAGCAAAAATTTTGTGCATAAAGAATATTCAAAAATTTACTTTTAGTATCCCATGGAAGAAAAACTTTAAAAAACAAGTTTTGTTTAAAACAACAACAAAATTGCAAGTCGAGTAAGAAAAATAAACTTAATTCAAGATGTACTGTGCTAATTTTACTTCCCAGCTTAATGTATTTAAAACATTTAAATATTAATAATAATAACTTTAAAATAAGTTAAACTTTTCTTGGGAAGAAATTGCATAAAGAATATTTAAAGATTTACGCTTGGTGTTCCTTGGAAGAAATTTTTTGTATTATTATTATTATTTTAAGTATACGTTTTATGTTTATGTTTAAAACAATAAAAATGCCAGTGGCATTAAGTTTATAAAAAAATCAACGTTATTCAAGTATATTATGCCATTTTTCCTTCTCAGCTAAATTTAATTAGGTTTAAATATGTGTAAATATTTTTTTTTTTCTGAAAAAAGGACAAAAATACTGATTAGCAAACTTTTTATGTAGAAATACAGCTTGTTTCTCTCAACTCAACACATGGTCGACTTTAAGCTGGTCTGTATTTTGATGTATTTCATCACACACCCCTTCTACAGCAGTCTTTTTCATTAATGGATAAGTTAGAGAGCAATGGAAGTAGTTGTGGAAGAACAGTTTTATGTGGTTGTGCTGAGGACCTGTCATAGGCTGATGGGGGGTTGACGTCCGCCACGACAGATCAAAAGGACCACGGTCGGCCCCTGTGGTTTTACCGAAGCCATATGGCCTTTGCCAATTCAGTTCACTCCTTTTAATTTTATGCTGATTTCTTTTTTTCTCTCAATCTCTCCACCCTTGCTACTCACACACTCCCATCCCTGTGTCGACAGCTTTGGATTTCCCAGAATAAACTGTCTGGCGAGCAGCAGCCATGTGCCGCATGGGCTTCTTCTAGCATGCTTCACCTCAAAGATCGAACTTTGTAATTAATATATTCTGCCCTCTTGCAAACAGACCTCATTCCATTCCGTCTCCGAATTGTGCCGAGCATCTGTTCGCAAGCACGCAAGGTTGTTTTTCTCCGTAGGTCTCGATGGTCACATGTTACATGCCTATTGAAAAAGATATGGCAGTTGCTAATGCTTGCATTCATTGTTCATAAATCAGCGGCAATGTTGCTACAGCTGCGGTAGTCTGTTTTGAGTTTTCAAGACAAAAATCTTTTTTTGTTCAACAGATTGGGCTGCTTCTCATCTGGATCTTAACAGGGCAGTTATTTGTAGGCTATCACTAATTATCGGAAAGAAAGTCTTGAATCATGTTTAAAAAGACCATATCGTAATTTGGAGGACAAAACTCAACATTTTATGTTCATTGTTGCATTGAAAATTTTCAGTTAGTTCAACTAAAGTTCCAACTGAACTTTGCAGTGCATTTTAACCCCATTATTTTTATTTTAATTGCCTTATTTTTCCACATTTCACCCAGAAAGGTTCCACACACACTACAAATTTTCCTTTTTATTTAGATGTTTTATTTATTATTATTAGTTCTTATTTTATTTTATGTTTTAAGTTCTGACTTGGTTACAAAGTTAAATAAATTTCTTCCTTTTTGAATATATGTACAAGCAAAGTGCCTTTGGCCGTACAGAAAAGCATCCGATCTTTATTCTTTCACCATTCAGTGACACGCTTTTCTGTTCTGTATTCCCAATAGTGATGGGAAATTCGGATCATTTTACCGACTCGGACCTTTGAGTCTCGTTCAGCAAAATGAACGAATCTTTTTTCGAGTCATTTCGTTCATTTTAGCAAAATATAATTAAAATGTTACGTGTTACTTCCTTAACACGTCTACTACTTTCTGTCATGATGGTTTCCATAACACTGAATGTTGTAACAAAGGTAATAAAGAGTCTCTTTCCGGCTCAGACTGCATTGGTTAAGCTTATGGGGCTGTCACGTGATGAACGAACGACTTGAAAAACCCGAAGTCTCGAAACAGGTGAACTACTTGACTAATTCCAGTACAGAACCTATAGGATGTTGTGCATGCGCGACTGAACGAATCACTCCCCGAGACGACTCATTCTTCCCGAGTCACATTAAAGATTCATTCAAAATGAACGAATCATTCAAGAACGACCCATCACTAATTCCCAAAGTGTTATTTGTGTTCCTGTTATTACTGTATTTTCTGGATTTTTGGATCTTTAACAAGATGACACTTGTTGCAAGTTCAAAATCACCGGCAATGGTGCAAACTCACTGGAAATGTACAGCAGTAGCACTTGCAAGTGTTACGGTGGCCAGTTGCGGTATATATTATTATTGTTATTATTATTTGTACATATTCTGGCAGGAGATATTTGTCTATGGAATAAACATATTTTTATATGAGGCCAGAACATTAAGCAGAGAATGTTCACGCTTGGTTAACATGCTTTTTATCTTCTCATGTTCATTTTTTATATTTAGTTCTCAGGAGTTTGAAAGATTATTTTGTATATATTAGAGTTATACACATGATTGGTGACTTGTAAATCATTTTGGAAATGAGGGACAGATGTTGCTTTGTTTTTGATGCCTTCTGTTTATAATAAAAAGTTATTTTTGAACATGTCAAAGTGTTTGTGATTTTGATGTGGCATGTAACACTAATACGGTGATACGTTGTATACAATGTGTTTACAGTTTGATCCATTTGGTTATATTGGATAAAATATTGTAGTAGTTTAAATGAATAGTTCAGCCAGTAATTATTGACTTACTTCATTCTGTGCATGTGGAACACGTAAGCATATATTTACAGTATCTCACAGAAGTGAGTACACCCCTCACATTTTTGTAAATATTTTATTATATCTTTTCATGTGACAACACTGAAGAAATGACACTTTGCTACAATGTAAAGTAGTGAGTGTACAGCTTGTATAACAGTGTAAATTTGCTGTCCCCTCAAAATAACAACATACAGCCATTAATGTCTAAACCGCTGGCTCACTTCTGTGAGATACTGTAGCTCAGTGTGCAAGCTGCACAGAACTTTGTATGAATAAATCAAAATTTAGTTTCTTTTTCACACTCAAAGCTTGCTAAGTATTTAGAGGTGTCAAGTTTAAATGTGTACAAGAGTGAATGAGATTGAAAGCCATGATATGGCATGATATGTCTTTTTTTCAATTAAAATAGCTAAAACTTATTGAAACAAGAAAAACTTACTTGAGAAGCAACAAATGAAGGCTTATTTTTAGAGAATGTATTACTATTTTAAGTATAAACAAGTTATAAATAAGAAAAATGTCAGTGCAGTAAAACAAAGTACAACTATAAAATGTTTTATTGTTCAACATATTGAGTTGCTTCGCATCTTTATATTAATGGGGCAGTTATTTGTATAATGAATTATCAGAAGGATGACTTGACTATGTTAAAAAGACCATATCTTATAAGTATCTTAAGAGTTTACCATTTTAACCCTAGATATTTTCTCATTTCATTCAGAAAATATATATTTTTGTAAAAGTTATGACTCTTGAATGCATTTCCAATGAACTGGCAAAACTGTGTGAAATTTGACAGTTGTAAAGTTAATTAAAGTTAAGCATCGGATATTTATTATTTTACCATTCAGTGACATTTCTCTTCTGTATTCCCATAGTTCAAACAGTAAGACAAAATACGCTTATATTCAAGACAGAATCAATGTAAAAAAATTAATAAAATATATATATATATATATATATACAGGGGTGCACATAAGTTTTTCAGCCTGGTTCTCATATGAGAACCTGGAGATTTGGTTTGGTCCTCACACGGTACATGGTGTGACCCATCAAATATTAATAAATTAATAATAATATAAATTAATAATAGTGATAATATTATTTGACTTTTTTTTTTAATATATATAAAATAATAAACTAAATAATAAAGTGTGATAATACTATTTTATTTTAAAATAAAAAAGGAAGTATTAAATACAAATACAATTATTTTATAGTAAACTTAAAAATAAAATGCTAATATTTTTATTATTGTTATTTTAAATTGAACCTTAATTATTATTTTTCATTTGAATTATTTTAATTTTTCATTTTCGCCGGTGCGGCAAGGAAGTAAGTATATGCGCATCCAGGTTTAGCGCTGCCGATTGTAGAGCGTCAGTGAGTGAATGAAATGTCACAGTTTTGCATTGTGCTTTGAAAATGTTAGCGGGTAGCCTAGATTTATGCTTTCAGTTTGAATATAAATCTTATACAGTACAGTTTGTCGATCTAAAATGGTAATTGTGCAATAACAGCTATCAACCATGTCGGTACGCAAAAGCGCGCTCTGAACTAATTTACACAGCACATTTCTTATTTTGGTCGCACCTGCGGACCACTTATGTGCACCCCTATATATATATATATATATATAATATTTTTCCATAAAAAAAAGAAGATTTTCAGCAAATATTGACTGTTCCTCACACAAAGCTATTGTATGGACTCAGCAGATTTGAAACACAGACAGATAAACTAACTTTATGTTATTTTAATAGTGCTTTTTTGGAGCTTGACGGCTTCTTGTCACTTCTGCGGAATGGAAAAGAGCAGTTTGGACTTTCTCATTTTGTGCTCAGCAGACAAAATAAAGTCCAACAGCTCTGAAGCATTATAAGACTGATTAAATAATGACAGAATTTCCATATTGGGTAAACTACATCCCTACCTTTAATCTTCAAATATTGTCAATAACCAGATAAAGCTGTTGGAGGCGGTGAGGTCCAATCAGTCACAGACACCAACTATGCGCTTTTTTCTCATCGATTTGTGTCAGCAGAATATTATGCACCTCTGAAAGGATTAAGGGTATTTGTGTTTTGGAATACCAACAAAGGAAAGTCTTTTCCTTCATTGCAAAGTTCCATTTGTGGGACCTGATTAGATTTAAAAACTGAACTTCACCACAAAAAGGGACCCAAAAACCACATCCCCAAAGGCCCCATGTGAAAGAACGCTTCGCCTCTGTGATTACTGGCTACTGACCCGACACATCACCCTCCATTAGGACCAACTCAGCACCCTCTCCATCACTGGGAGGGAAAACAGATTTTTGGCAATGAGAGGTAATCGATCACATCAGCACAGCCCTGATGCATCATGCTGTCTATTCTTCTCTGTATTGACCAACCACACAAAAACATAGACACAACCCACACACAAGGTCAGCTCTGGATCTGCACCACCAGGACAGTCTTGAGTATTTCTCCCTGCTGTTGATTGATCTTGCAATGTGATCCTGGTAAAAAAAACCCGAGACCCTCTGAAGCTTTGGTCTTATTCCAGTAGCCTTTCTTTCACTTTCATCCTAAGTGACCTATTTGGAATAATGTAACTGAAACTTGAAGTTGACATGAAATTCATCCTTGTGGTTAATCAGCAGCTTCCAAGGTTTTCCAGGGAAAGTTCCAGCAGGCAAGCAGACCCTCAGTCACCTCTCATGTCCTACTCGCTGTCATGCTTTCAACACTCAAGTGGCTGTAGTGTCTTCTCTGCAGCAGGACAGCTTTTGTGTTGTCGTGTTGTTTCACCGCAGTGGCCCCAATCTCATCCATCACTGCTTCCAGCAGCATGTTTGTCCAGTTTGAGTATAAATATCGCTCTGCTGGTGGCCTCAAGTTACCTTCTCCCTGCTTCTCTAATTTCAGCTGTCTTTCATAAGCATCACCTCCTCTGGATGTTTTATGCTTAACAAATGGCTTTGGAATACATCTTATGTCCAAATGTACAGTGTCCAAAAATTCTGCTACCACTAGTTAATTTTAATTTTTTTTAATGAAAAATTGTATTATCAGCAATAAGAAGAAGACAAAGAATATTAATTTTAGAATGCCTTAGTATTTGTAACCCCCTTTTGCTTTACTGACAGCAGTGAAAATTACTTTTTAATGAGTTTTTAATTTTAATATATATATATATATATAATATTTTTCCATAAAAAAAAGAAGATTTTCAGCAAATATTGACTGTTCCTCACACAAAGCTATTGTATGGACTCAGCAGATTTGAAACACAGACAGATAAACTAACTTTATGTTATTTTAATAGTGCTTTTTTGGAGCTTGACGGCTTCTTGTCACTTCTGCGGAATGGAAAAGAGCAGTTTGGACTTTCTCATTTTGTGCTCAGCAGACAAAATAAAGTCCAACAGCTCTGAAGCATTATAAGACTGATTAAATAATGACAGAATTTCCATATTGGGTAAACTACATCCCTACCTTTAATCTTCAAATATTGTCAATAACCAGATAAAGCTGTTGGAGGCGGTGAGGTCCAATCAGTCACAGACACCAACTATGCGCTTTTTTCTCATCGATTTGTGTCAGCAGAATATTATGCACCTCTGAAAGGATTAAGGGTATTTGTGTTTTGGAATACCAACAAAGGAAAGTCTTTTCCTTCATTGCAAAGTTCCATTTGTGGGACCTGATTAGATTTAAAAACTGAACTTCACCACAAAAAGGGACCCAAAAACCACATCCCCAAAGGCCCCATGTGAAAGAACGCTTCGCCTCTGTGATTACTGGCTACTGACCCGACACATCACCCTCCATTAGGACCAACTCAGCACCCTCTCCATCACTGGGAGGGAAAACAGATTTTTGGCAATGAGAGGTAATCGATCACATCAGCACAGCCCTGATGCATCATGCTGTCTATTCTTCTCTGTATTGACCAACCACACAAAAACATAGACACAACCCACACACAAGGTCAGCTCTGGATCTGCACCACCAGGACAGTCTTGAGTATTTCTCCCTGCTGTTGATTGATCTTGCAATGTGATCCTGGTAAAAAAAACCCGAGACCCTCTGAAGCTTTGGTCTTATTCCAGTAGCCTTTCTTTCACTTTCATCCTAAGTGACCTATTTGGAATAATGTAACTGAAACTTGAAGTTGACATGAAATTCATCCTTGTGGTTAATCAGCAGCTTCCAAGGTTTTCCAGGGAAAGTTCCAGCAGGCAAGCAGACCCTCAGTCACCTCTCATGTCCTACTCGCTGTCATGCTTTCAACACTCAAGTGGCTGTAGTGTCTTCTCTGCAGCAGGACAGCTTTTGTGTTGTCGTGTTGTTTCACCGCAGTGGCCCCAATCTCATCCATCACTGCTTCCAGCAGCATGTTTGTCCAGTTTGAGTATAAATATCGCTCTGCTGGTGGCCTCAAGTTACCTTCTCCCTGCTTCTCTAATTTCAGCTGTCTTTCATAAGCATCACCTCCTCTGGATGTTTTATGCTTAACAAATGGCTTTGGAATACATCTTATGTCCAAATGTACAGTGTCCAAAAATTCTGCTACCACTAGTTAATTTTAATTTTTTTTAATGAAAAATTGTATTATCAGCAATAAGAAGAAGACAAAGAATATTAATTTTAGAATGCCTTAGTATTTGTAACCCCCTTTTGCTTTACTGACAGCAGTGAAAATTACTTTTTAATGAGTTTTTAATTTTAATTTAATATTTTAATTAATTTTAACTTTTTTTTTAACTTGTTTTATAGTAAAAATATCCAAAAATGCAGTATAAACAGAATAAATAAAACAGTATAAAGTTCTTTCTGGCACAACACTGTATAAGAAAGTGTTTATCAATTGTAATAATAATAATCATAATAATAATGCAGGAAATCTGACCTACACTAAAAAGTTAACATAGTTAATATACAATTTTTATTTATATATATATATATATATATATATATACAGTATGTATAATTATTTACTGTATATTTTGATTATGTTATACTCATTTATTATAATAAATGATAGTACAATTATTAATTGAATGCATTTATAAATGTAGCATTTTAAGGAACTGCATTAGATATTTTAAAAAATACTGAATTTTTTTTTCCAGTGCAGAAGCAGGAAATCTGACTGACACACAAAAAAAGTTAACAGTTAATATAACATATTTTCTTTTTTATGTTCTCAGTAGTGAAATATATTTTCTCACAATCTCAAAACTAATCTTGTGTTTCAAAATCTCAAAACTAATCTCTATAATCAGCTTATGAATCCTAGAATTTGGTCTCAAACTTTTGGGCCTCGCTGTATCTCCACTTAAAGGAAGAGTAACACCATTCAGTATTAGGGTATTGTTCACAATGCAATCCTGTAATTATTTAAGTGTTGTTCAAATGTTCTCAGGTCAGAAACTGGGACTCCCACTGGGTTCCAGTAGTTTGGATTTAAACGTTATAGAGCAGGCTACTCTCATTCTTGTTCATCCTAGAAAAAATGAGCATAAGTTCACACCATTGTTGCTAATGAACACAACGCAAGCATCAAAGGCCACAACTGACACAGCAGAACACACAAATTGTCTGCGCTCATGGATTTGGAAATAATGAAATGCTTCAGAGGGTGAGAGAGGGGGTGATAGTTAAAACACAAAGTGGGGTCCTGTGGAAAGAATGCCTTACATGATTTTGGTTGGAAAAATTCATCCAGAAATCGAAAAAACAAGTGTTACAATCTTACTTCTTGAACAAGTGTTCCCTGTGGGTCAGTGCTTTCCTTCTGATTATGTGAGTGACTCTGGAGGTAAATGCGGGAATGTGGGGGGTTTGAAGAGGTGCTTCTTACATCAGCAGAAAAATGCAGTCTCCATAGAAACTTGGCTTGCTGCGCTCTGTGTGTGAATGAGGACAAGTCATTGAGCAGGACAGGCCTCTCCAATATTTACCAAATAACTCACAGGACTGTTTGTTGTTTAGGGTTTCTTCACTGAAAGAGAAACAGCAGCCAACTGCATGCTGAGAAACTTGGTAAACTTGGTAAATCGAGAGTAAAGTTTTAGCAGCTGTATTTACCATAACCTTTGTACTGAAGACAATGACAATGTTTCAATCCAATGACAATGTACTACAATACGTTTTTGTATAAAATAGCACACACACACACATATACAGTATATATGTGCGTGTGTGTGTATTATGTATATATATATATATAATATTATGAATTAATATGATATTTTTATTAAATACAAAAAAGACAAAATAACTTTTTTGTATAAAATAACAAACAATATTTTACAGTAAAATTAGATTGTTATCTTGAAAATTTTCACTGTACATGGTAACCTAACTTGAACACTTAATTAGTGTAGAATGTTTACATTCTTTTCCTGTTTAAATTCTATTTGTTTTTATTAAACTTTTAAGCCAACTGTCTCATTTGTGCAACTTTGACTTTTTATCAAGAAATATCCTAAACATTTATACAGACATTCAATAGAGACTTAGCATGCTTAAATCAACCAGTGGACTCTTCATTTCTTTCTAAATGAGGCACTTTTATATACAGAAACATAATGAATGCAAGGCAACAGAAGCCTGTTCGTTTTTACTCAACCCCAGTGAGAGTGAGAACAAAGATGATGAATGGGTTACGTTTCATCGCTGCGTTGAATTCTGGAGGTTTTTCAGAGGATAAAGACAAAATGTGAGAAGTAGGTTTTAGTTACGGCAGAATCCGTGAGAAACCTCAGATGACTTGTACATATTGGCTCCAAACATTTGACTAGTCTTGGGATCTGTTGAGAACCAGCACCTAAAAATACAGTTCAGTAGTTTGTGGTTTTGCTAATGAGAACATGTGTGATTTAAAGCTTCTCTCATGACCTGGGCTCTAATTGGGATCGTGGCATGTAAGCCCTGTGAACAGTTTGGGTGGGCAACAATTTCACTGAAAACTGACAGTGAAACAACCACAGTGTTTTTAGTGTCGAAGCAGATATAATCCTACATGAATTTAAATCCTTTGAAACAATATACAGCCCCCGATTCCTGAAGCTTTAATTATTTCTTTTTCAAGCCAAAGTCTATTGATTGTAATACCATGTGCATCTTCCTCTCTTGTAATTTTTCTTTTGCCAGTGAGGCACTTACTGCAACTGTTTCCTTGTCGATGAGGCATTTTGAAGTGTTTGTCCCACCTGTTGTGTTGCTAACAGGTGGACAGTAACCACACAAGAACCACAAGAAAAAACAGAGGATTTCACACAGCACCGTCTCAGAATGAGCATTATGTGGGTTCAGGGACTGTATAATTACAAATATATGAGAGTATATTAATAGTGTGTGTGCACATGGTCGATCATCAACACTGCCTCTATCATTAAAACATCCATCAACATCTGCTGCTACTGATTTTCAATTTCTTAAAACGTCTTTAGTTGTTGCCATGTTGAGACTTGTAGAAATTGATTATACATTTTACTCCATATCTCACAGACTGCTGCAAATCTAACTGCCATTTTTGGATATTAGAAGGGTTTAGGGTTTGATTTATTTTGACTTTTTTTTTTTTTTTTTTTTTGGAAGGCAAATAATATTTTTATTTAACAATGCATTAAATTGATTAAAACGAAAAGTAAAGAGATGTATAATGTTACACAAGAGTTCTACTACTTCTTTTAGGTTTTTCATCATTTACGTTTTTCATCAGAGAATCAATATTTATAATAAAAAAAAATGTTTCTTGAATATCAAATAAGGATATTAGAATGATTTCTGAAGGATCATGTGAAAAAAAAATGGCTCCTGAAAATTCAGCTTTGCTGTAACAGGAATAAATGACATTTTAAAATATATCTAAATAGAAAAAAAATGTTTTAAATTTGAATAATATTTCACAATACTGCTGTTTTTACAAAAAAAAATGTAATGCAGTTTTGGTGATAATGGTGTAATGACTGCTGAAAATTCAGCTATAATGAATTACATTTTAAAATATATTTAAATAGAAAACAGTTATTTTAAAATGTTAATAATATTTCACAACATTGCTGTTTTTATTGTAAAAATGCAGTTTTGGTGATTAAAAAATATTTTCCAAATTATGTCCCAACAGTTAAAGTACCACTAAAATATTTACATTAATATTTACATATAATATAATATAATATAATATATAATGCTTTAATACTTACTATTATTATTATTATTATTATTATTATTGTTGTTGTTGAATAATGGATGATGGCCCTGCGTAAGCAATCTGTCATTCTGTCATTATATATGTTTAAATTCAAAAGCATCTTACTTTGCGTCAAACAAATAAATTAATAAACTTAAAATAGTTTTACTATTTCACATAGCAGAACAATTACATTTCAATAAAAGTTCATTACATTCGCCCTACACCTCAACCCTCCATCTGCCCTACTATAAGCAACATAGCAGCTGTTCAGTAAAAAAAGTTCTTGCTGCAGTCATTTGCTTTGATTAATTGCTGTTACTTCTTGATTCTTTTAATGAAAGCTGAGGAGACCAGTGATTAAAGCATCCCAGTTTTAAAACGGTTTTGCTATATTTTTAAAAGTGGTTCACCACAAAATACATTTTTACAATGGCAGGGAGAAGGATGAGGTTAAAGAGTCTAATAAACTGCTTATGATAGAATGTGAGGGGAACAGCCAGCTTTTAAAAGCCATTAAAGGCAAGCAGCTTGAAGCCCTAATTACAGGGACTTAACATGCTGCAGTCATGCTGTGACGGTCAGAAGTTGGCCTCTGTTTGGGCCTGCTGCGCTAGAGGAAGTCAAATAGACTCTCCCTGTCAGAGCAATGAAGAGTTGTGCAGCACATTGCTAAGATTTTCAATAACATTTCCAAGAAACCTAATGAGAAGAAAAAATTGTAAGAATGCAAATTCAGACTTCAGTGTTTAATAGCACTTGACTTTATCCATGGTTACACCCATGGCCGGACTTACCATTGGGCTTGAATGGACTGCAGCCCAGGGGCCCCGCCTTGTAGGGGGCCCCGCCTTAACCCGTTTACATTTGTTCAGTTATGTGCCAGTCAGGAATTATTAGCTGCATTTCAACTGCGCACACGGGCCAGCCGGGGCTAACAGCTTCCAACTACGACCTTCGAAGCCATAATCAAATAGCATAAACACGGGCCAGCCTGGGCTAACAGCTTCCAGCTTCCAACTACGACATTCGAAGCCATAATCAAACAGCATAAACTGGAATTTATGATTTTTTTCCACATAGAAAAAGGACACACGTATTAAATCACGTCTGCGCTGCGCCGAATCGCCGATTAATTTGTGATCACATGGCTACACTGTAAAAAATAAGTGTAATTTTAACTGTAAAATATTGTAAAAACGCAACGGGAAAAAGACTGTTAATAGGTTTACAGTAAGTTCCCATGCTATATACAGGGAAAACTGTAAAATATCTAACCAGACATTTCATGTAATTTTACAGTAAAATGCTGTTAATTTTACAGTTTTTAGAAGTAATAAAATAACAAATCAATGTATAATTTACAGTCAAAAACTGTAAACTGATATTCCCAGAAATACATGCATGAAACTCCACATATGAAAGTATTTTGTTTAAATAATTATGTAGCCTAAAACTAACAGAAGCTGCTACTGTTCAGGAACAAAACACTATGATGTATAAAGTCATAAATATAGATTATATGTATTATTCCATATTAAATACGAAAAAGTTAGTTTAGTCAAGAGCAGATTTGAGCAGAGTGATTTTTTTTTCTTTTGTTCTTTAACACAGACTGACAGACAGCAGGTATAAAAGCTGCTGTCACTTTCATACCAAATGTTAATGTTAACAATGTTAATTAATTAGGCCTATTGGTTATTGTTAATTATTGTTAACAACAAAAGGCAAAATCACTCACTGCTCTTGACTGAATAACTTTTGTAACTTGAATTTTAAGAATTAATCTGTTGTTTAATTTACAGTGAATTTACTGTTTTTAATTTACAGTTTATTCCATTTCTGCACCTGAATGTTTTCCACCAAAACTGTTTCTAAAACGAAATTCAAGTCCTGAGTTTAATTTATAATACTGGCTAAGCAAATTACAATATACTTAATATTCTGGCCTTCAGTTATGTGATTACGTAACTTATGTTCTCTGCATGAAGTAACGTCTGGCACAGTCGCAGCCTGTGCTTATTAGAAAGCAAACAAATAGCACTAATAATAATTAATTTTCCGAACATTTGTGTAAAATAATGGAACATAAGGTCATGAATATTGCCTTAAAAGTCATTGAAATGTATTGGTTGAACGAACCCTGCATTTAATCAGTGAATGCCTACGATATAGGAGTTCGCCTGTCACACAAACTAGAGTCCTGTTTTTCCGAATATCTACACGATCGCAAATGTACAATAAACAACAAGTTACTGAGTAACTTTCAGACACAAAATTCTGTTTTGCCCATCAATGCGTCTCCGAGCAACACAGTGTTTTGTTTCTCAGCATTACAAGGACCAGTAAATGGTTCAAACAGACTATAAGTACAGTCGTTTGCTAAGTTAAATGAATGAGCATTTTAAACGAATCGGTTGATTTAAGGATTCAACTCGCTCATTAAGACAGTCACTTGCTGCCACCTACTGGCGGTTGTAGTTTCATATTTTAAAAAGCAGCTCATTATTTCATTTTTGCAATCATTTAATATTTCTACATTAAAATGTTGTATTTAAACTTAACATAACTTATGCAAAATCCATCTATGGATTTTGTTTATAGTGATTTCGTCTTCTCGATAGAACTGTCACTTGCCTAATCGGGTCAGTGTTGCATCATCACAAAAGTTTATAATTTTTACGTCTTTTTAAGTCGTTTTAAACCATTCGGTACTCGCGCTCTCCAAACTAGTTTTCTGGGCGCTCACGGTCACATCCAAAGCACCCGCACATGAAGCCGCCTCACAAACACCTCAAGAAAAAGTTATTGTTTTCATTGTTTCTGACTCAAGTAGGCCTAGCCTTGCATTTTAATCAATAATGTTACATAAAGACAATTAAACGGCTGACATAAAAGGACACAGATATGACACTACATTTTCATAATAATACATCTCTTTGTTTTTTTCTGCTCAATGTTATTTCAGGGTTTTGATCTCTCAGCTGAGAGATCACATCCTGTTTATTGTATTATAGTGACTATTTAATATTACATCTAAACTTTGACTAGGCTAGACATGTTACCTATTAATTGTATACAGTATATGAACCTGAAAGCATATTTTACTTTTTGTGTATTTTGTGTTACTCCATAATAATGTTCTAGTTGAGGGCATTTGTAGTATATGTATGGGGCCCAAACATAACCTCAAGCCCAGGGGCCCCCGGCCCCGTGAGTCCTGCCCTGGTTACACCCCAAAAAGCCATTAAAACATATAATAAATAAGCCTAAATTGCTCCCGAATTCTCTACCATGCATCTGTGCCAACTAAAATTCCACAGGAAGAAAGATGGACTGTGGAGGAGATGGAGAAGAAAAGAGCTGAGCATTTCTCTAAGAGTCGAAAAAGCAACTATAAGGAAGTATTCACAGAACACCTCTTAACCTTGGCCTGCTCTGTTTTCTTCAGTGTAATTTCTCCTCTGGGCCCCTGTTGCAGTTTTCTAATCAATACCACATTGAGTGGAAACTTATGTCATACTCTTTATGTAATGTTATTAGTTGCCTAATGTTTTAGAGGGTGCATTAACTAAAAGTTATTGAAATTCTGTACACAACATAACCCAATAAATTACTCAAAGAAAAAAAAAAAAAATATTTTGTCTTGCTCAACCTAGCATTGTTTGGCCAAAGATACAGGGGCTAAATGTTTTACAGCAAAATGCAGAAGCAATTTAATCTTACTGTCAAAATAGTCTGTTTAGCTTAGGTTTTAATTTGTCTAATGGCCGATGCAAGCAGCACTGTGTTTTCTCTCCTTCATATAGAAGTGGAAATTTATATCCTGTAATTCTGACTTTTTTTCTTGCAATTCATACTTTTTTTCTCAGAATTGTGAGATATAAACTCGCAATTGTGAGAAAAGAAGTCCGAATTGCAGGGTATAAAGTCGCAACTGTGTGTTATAAAGTCTGAATTGCATGATATAAACTCACAATTGCTTGTTATAAAGTCAGAGCTACAAGATATAAACTTGCGAGAAAAAATCTCAAAATTACCTTTTTTTTTTATTTGATGGCGGAAATGGGCTTCCATACTTTCACCTACCAGCATGACTGAACAACCGTTTGATGAGTGTCTTGCTGAGCAAGTTAAGTTAAAATCAGTATGCTTATAGCAACTTGAATAATAACACATCCAGTTTAATGGCAGACAGACATCTGAATGTGACTCAATCGCGCCATTAAGTACCGTGGTATGTCCGAGCTTTGCATCTGTGTCGCGTAAGCTACTTGTGTAAAGTATGTTTCCACCCTCAAACAACCAAGTAATTAAATAGCCTGTGAGACTGCAAGACCTTAAAGTTATATTTGCAACCTCACTGACTGTAAATCACAGAGTAATATAGTGCTTTCAATTAGTTCCGTCTCGCTAGTGGCACCTCTGATGTCTGAGTAACAGAAGGCCTTCTGACAGCTCTGTGCGTTCTCCTCCGTTCCCGTGTTGCCCAGGCGTCCAGTCATGTTATTAAATTCACCACTGGCAGCGATACCTGGTCTTTCAATTAGTTCCGTCTCGCTAGTGGCACCTCTGATGTCTGAGTAACAGAAGGCCTTCTGACAGCTCTGTGCTTCTCCTCCGTTCCCGTGTTGCCCAGGCGTCCAGTCATGTTATTAAATTCACCACTGGCAGCGATACCTGGAGGGCTCGTGCATTTATGTCACTTCGTCATTGGGGATAAAGGCTCTGGAAGCCGTGACAATGCAATTTCATTTGTCCCTGCTTTTATAATGCTAGAATGCAATAAAAATGTCTGGCCTCATGTCTGGCTCCAGTCGGACTGTTTTACTGACCAAAAATTCTAGCCCTGAAAACTATTAATAGTGAAATGTCAGATGTAGAATAATGGCATCTTGTTCCTTGTAGGTTTAGCTGCTGGACAAGTGAGTCACTAACTACCTGGGAGGTAAACCTCGCGTTTTAATAACTAACCTATATGTGACCCTGGACCACAAAACCAGTCTTAAGTCGCTTGGGTATATTTGTAGCAATAGCCAAAAAAACATTGTATGGGTCAAAATTATCTATTTTTCTTTTATGCCAAAAATCATTAGGATATTAAGTCAAGATCATGTTCCATGAAGATATTTTGTAAATTTCCTACCGTAAATATATCAAAACTTAATTTTTGATTAGTAATATGCATTGCTAAGAACTTCATTCGGACAACTTTAAAGGCGGTTTTCTCAGTATTTTTGTTTATTTTATTTATTTTTTTGCACCCTCAGATTCCAGATTTTCAAATAGTTGTATCTCAGACAAATATTGTCCTATCCTAATATTGGCTGGGTTACTGGTCAAATCAAAGATCTGTTTATTTGATTTGGCAATTATAACTTTGGTGTTAGAGATCTGTGTGTGGGAATTAAATGTCTCCAATCTGTTAAAAGTTTATAGAGTCGTTTTGGTTTCTTGCTTTTTGGTAGAAGAAGCTGATATTAAAGTGAATAGAGGTGGCAAAATTTTCCACTGTAGCCGGTTTTCATTTTGATGGTTTTGGACGATTTTTGGGGAAGCTGCAGTTACAAAATGCCTGGCTTTCAGTATTTCCAACGCTATAAAGAAGCACGAAAGAGCTGCAAAGTATCAAAAGAAAAAGAAAGAGACTCATAATCTTAAATGTCAGTATTTTTATCCCCTCTTTGCTGTTTTATATTTTAGATAAACCACGTAAGCCATGTGATTCAACGAACAACCAATTTATTTGTTTAGTCAGAATGCCCTTGAGGAGAGAAATATATCCACTGGGCATATCAGCCCAACTGATGCATAACATTTGCTTTTAATAATTACATTTGTGGGAGTGTGTGTGCTGTATAGAGGTGTTTTGACTGAATTATAGCCGGCTTTTGTCTGAATTGCAGACCGGGAAGGTCGTTGAGAAGGTTTGTAGTACAAAATAAATAAACATAAATGATCTGATTTACTACCCATTGATGAGAACTTCAGCTACTGCTGTGACAAAAAAAGGTACAATATTTTGGATTTTTAACAACAAAAAATGCTTTAGAGAAATCAAAACATTGGGTTCAACTTTTTGAAGCTATGGTTATTTATTTGATTGTTTCTCATCATCAACAGGTAAATATTGGTAATCATTGAACTTTAAATGTATTAAAATTATGTTAAATTTAAATGTTATTTATATACCATTTCTATTATATAAAATATATCTGTTATAAGTGTGTGCGTATTTTTTAATTAAGGAAAATATTTACATTTTATTTAACATTTATTTATTTATTTGCTTGTTTATTTATATTTTATTAGACATTCTCATCATCAACAGCTAAATGTTGTCATAATTATTTGTAACTTTAAACTTGAAATGTTATTTATATACTATTAATATAATATATAATCACAAGATATTTAATATACATGCACACACACATATATACACATAAACACAAGCTATTTATTAATTCATTTAAAATATTTACACTTCATTTAACATTTGTTTATTTTTTGCAGCTGCATATATGCATTTATAAATTATTTATTCATTATATTTTTATTAGTATTTTATCACTACTACTGTATAAATCACTACGTGGACTGTTATTGATTAATAATTTATACTTTTTTTCGGAACCATATCTTTAATCTTCCCATTTGTGTTTCAGGTTAATTTTCTGGACAGAAGTGCATGGTTGTTTATGTCTTGAGCTGAAACGACCTCACATTTAATGTTAATAGCACGACTAATTACTTGCAAGTAACATCGGCCTATTAGAGAAATTGATCTCGCCATCAGCAATGATTTACTACAGCTGTTGTTTATAAACATCAACGACAAGGTGCTTCTGACTGATACTCTTGGCCACATGTATTTCTACAGTCAGCACAAGCAAACAGAGAGTTAATAGAATCTTTTGTCACTGTTGTATCACATTAAAGGTTGAGCAGTGATTATGTGGGCTGGAACAGTTTGGCAGGAAGCGGACAGCACTTCTATCTAGCGTCCACTCTTTCATTCTTTCTTTGTGATAAAATCAGTGCAGAGTCATCATTTAGCTGTTTGACACTATCAGAAACCTAATTGTGCAACTAATATAAATCGTGCATTTAAAACATTGAAGCATACACAAGAACGCTGACAGCAAAGGCTGACTGTAAGGTCATTAGAGCCAGATCAATAATGCAAATGAACAGACAGTTGCAACAGCAAGTGTGACAGACCATTTTAGATGAGCACCACTTTGAACCTATTAGATCAGCACAGGGACAGCTCCCATGGGAAATACAGGTTTAAGGAGATTTTCTTTTGTTTGCATTTATTCATGCATTTATTCATTAGAATTTGAGGGTATGAGATTACGAAATAATTGTTTCTTTATTGTAGCCACACTGCTCATTACACCTAATGTGCGGTTAATACTGTTACAATGGCTAAATTAATAAATGTAAATGTAGCTAACTCCAAAAGTTAATTTAATGCACTTTTTGTAGTCTCCCTAATGGACATCTGTGTCAGTTTGAGTTTTTAGCCTTAGATTAAATAAAATATATACGTGAGTGTGTGTGTGTGTGTGTGTGTGTGTGTGTGTGTGTGTGTGTGTTTATTTGTTATTCAGAATTAAATAAATAAATTTTATTCAAGACACACATTAACAGTTAAATGTTTGTTATAATCTTTATCTGTAATTTTAAATTTTTATATATATATATATATATATATATATATATATATATATATAATTTCAATCAATATTTGTTATAATCATTATC